>NC_056725.1:1767700064-1767902181 GCF_019279795.1 Protopterus annectens
TTAAGTGTCTGCCTAATAGCAGGTTAGCAGCTACTGGAGTTGCAATTTAATTGATATTATTGACACTTCTAATAATACTGGGTTTGTTGATGATCCTTGCTTTTACATTGTTGTGTAGAAGATATTTTCATTGTTTAGCAGATTAATTATATAGTGCATTTCCTTATGGAATATGAAAAGTTGTCAGCGTCCTGACTTTTAAGAGTGTTTTGGATAGTTGGTTAGGTAATGGGGTGTGTGACCCTACTCCTAACAGGTCATAAACTCTTAAAAGGCCTATAGCAAGCACTGAATCTGACTTAGTAAATGTGCATTAATTTAAAGAACTGTACAGCAAGTCACTTACATTAGCACAGTGGAGATCACAAATCAGGAAGATCTAGTACTGTTGTAAGCCCCCCCCCCCCCCCCCAAAAAAAAGTTTTTATATCCAAAAGCTTCTTGAGAACATTAACCCAAAAGCTTCTTGGTAGAAAACTGCCTTTGGATTTAAGGTTTAGTCCCTGTGCTTGTTCTGCTGGTCTTTTACTATTGGCATTGTCTGAGTCCTTTTTTCCCTGATGAGCACTGAAGAAGCAGTTCTGAGTTGTGTCCACTCTGTGGGAAGTCCAGAAAGCCTAATGACTATTTGGCAAGCTACACTTGTTCTTCATTGGCAAGTCTGTTTAATTACAGGCATAACTGTCCTTTTTCTCTAGGTATGCCATTGCAAGATGTAGTGCAACAGAAATGGCATCCACTGTGGAGCGATTGGCATGATATGCAAACTGTAGTGGGTCGAGTGCAGTTGGTAGTTTTGCTGCCAGGTGTTTTCTTAACCAGTCTTATAAAACTTTTCATGACACTGGACGTGAGGGCTACTGGTCTTTAATCATTCAGACTTGAGGGAGTTGCCTTCTTTGGCATTGTTATTATGTTTGTATTTTTGAAGCATTCTGAGTACTTTTGCTTGGACAAGGGAGATGTTACTGTCCGCAAGTACAGCGCTTAGTTATTCAGCACAGTCCTTTAACACCTTTCCCAGGATGTTGTCTGGTCCAACAGCTTTCCTGGCTTCACCTGTCGCATAGTTTTCCTCACTTCACCTGTGGTTAGACTGAGCACTTCATCCTCTGGACTTGTTGGAAGTTTCACTGCCTTTGAGCAGTCACTCTCCTTGAAGCTGCTGTAGAATATGTTTAGCCTATCCAGGAATTCTTTGCTGTCCCCACAAATTGTGGCTTGCATTCTGTAATGGCTTTATGCCCTGCCACATGCTCCTGGAGTCCCTTGTATCGGTAAAGTGGCTCTAGACTTTACTTCCATACGTCTTCTTTGCTTCCTTTTTCCCCTCTCTTCAGATTTTCCCTAGCCACCCTGAGAACTTCCTTGTCATTCGTTTTGAATGCCTCATTTTGCTCTCTCAGAAGCTGATGTACTTTGCTTGCGTGTCAGGGATTCTGATGGGCTGTTAAGATGTTTTTGTTAGTCGTCACATCTACACATTTGCAAATACATGCCATCACCGTGTCTGCATATTCATGCAAGTTAGTTTGTTTATCAGTTGTTGCAGCCTCCTTGAATATGTTGCAGTTAGTGTTATCAAAACAGTCTTTGATTGCTGTTCTTTCTGCATAAGTTTATTACCCTCTGACAAAAAAATGCTTTGGGTGAGAAAATAATTTGGTTAGTAAACATGGTCTCCAGTGGCATTTCCTTTTTGATGTAATTACAGTTTAATGTCCCAGTGAAAGATCATCTCCAGTCAGTACTCGCAGCTTGTCCATTCAGTTTGAGTGCTGCCATTTACTCTGCACCCTTTGTGAGCTGAGAAGTAAGCAGACACTCATAGAGATAGCAAAGAGGCTGCTGTTTTCCAGCTACAAAAAAAAAATTGAATTGATGATGCCTTCTGTACTCTACACAATCAAGGATTTATTTTGGTTATGGTTATATATTAGGCAAAAAGGAGGACCAGCATACAAGGCACCTGTAGTATTATAAAATACTTTATTAAAGTATTAGGTTCTTAGAACACAGACCGGTTTCAGCATATACAAAAATCAAAGCCTTCTTCAGTGTGTAAAATTCATGCAAAAAAGAACCCATATATAAATGATTGATTAAGTCATGTGATTGATTACATATGTTCATTTAGACCTGGCTTAGAGCCCACCGAGTTTAATAATCCATTTTTTCTCCATGGAGTTCAGTAAATCATGCCATCCTAATTTATTATATCTAGATCAAGATTTTATCAATGATAGTGAAACTGAAACTTGCATCTTTATGAATAAGAGAATGTTTATATAGGGCATTAGTTTCCCTCTTGTGCCTGATGTCATTAAGGTGCTCAGATATTCGAAGTTTCAAGGGTCTTGATGTTTGACCAACACAGAATGCAGGACAAGTACACTTAGTTCAATAGTTGTTCAAGATTTATTTCAATATGACCACGAAGCACTGAACCAATTATCTAATGTACGTTACTATTCTGAACCACCCATTGATCTAACACCAGTATTTAAAAAACAGATTGATTCATTTCTCAATTCAGCTGTTGAAGAAGGGATTATCACCAAAAATACACAACTCCAACTCACCATTTCTAATCCTAGCCCACAGTACATATATTTTCTACACAAAATACACAAGGATCTTCGGAATCCTCCAGGTAGACCTATAGTCTCTGGCAGAAATTCATTAATCGAACCATTGTCCCTGTTTCTAACTAAATATTTAAAGCCTCTTTTACAATGTGTCCGTTCAAGGATTAGAGACACGACTGAATTTTTGCAGATCATTTCTGATGCACAGCTTGAGCCAGATTGGCTACTTTGCACATTAGATGTAAAATCACTATACACAAATATACCACACTGGGATGTTTTGGAGGCGTTGGAATACTAGCTTAACAAAGATGAATTATATAAGCCAGGTTTCAGCACTCTTTTGTTGTCTGACAGAACACGCACTGACTAAAAATGTGTTCTTTTACAAAGGCAAATGTTTTTTGCAAACCAAGGGGACAGCTATGGGGGCTTCTTTCGCCCCCATATACGCTGATTTGTTCATGGCGTACTTTGAAGAACAGGTCATTTATGACAATTCTCATAATATTTACATTGAAGAAATGGACATTTGGCGCAGGTACTTGGATGATTGCTGGTTGGTATGGGGGGCTGACAGTGAATATCTTTTGGAATTTACCACTTATTTGAATGAAAATAAATGGGGAATTGAATTTTCTGTCAGCTATGATACAAATAAAATTATTTTTTTAGATGTTTTGGTTTGCCGTGCATCTGATCATACGCTGACAACAGAGATTCATCGAAAATTCCCCGAAAAGAATTCACTGCTCCATGCAACCAGCTTTCATCCTCCCCACATTTGCAAAAACATTCCTAAATCACAGTTCATGCGTATCAAACGCATTTGTTCTGATCAGCACACTTATACACATTTCAGGGATGATCTACTACATAGATTTCATGATCGTGGCTATAAAATGGGCCAGTTATTACATACCAGACACACTGTTGACAAGATGAAACGTGCAGATTTGCTTATTTATAAAACCAGGCACAAATTCAATTCAGTACCTCCCAGACTTATTACCACATATGGACGTAACACCAACACATTGATGAATATTGTTCAACACAATTGGAACATATTAACATGTGAACCCAGACTTCATGATTTTCTTGGAGATAGATGTTTATTTTCTTTACGAAAAGGCAAAAATTTATCAACTTTTTTCAAACATTCTGAAGTGAAATCCACTAACGGTATTCAAACTACGTTATCAGGGGATCCTTTATTTGGATGTTTTCCTTGTGGACATTGCATTTATTGTACCAAACTACTTAAAACCACAAGTTTCACCAGCCGGAATACTCCTGAAGTATTTAACATAAAATGTTTTGTCAATTGCTCTTCAGATTGGGTAATTTATTTGGCTAAGTGTACTTGTCCTGCATTCTATGTTGGTCAAACATCAAGACCCTTGAAACTTCGAATATCTGAGCACCTTAGTGACATCAGGCACAAGAGGGAAACTAATGCCCTATATAAACATTCTCTTATTCATAAAAATGCAAGTTTCAGTTTCACTATCATTGATAAAATCTTGAGATCTAGATATTAGGTTGGCATGATTTACTGAACTCCATGGAGAACAAATGGATTATTAAACTCGGTGGGCTCTTTAAGCCAGGTCTAAATGAACATATGTAATCAATCACATGACTTAATGAATCATTTATATATAGGTTCTTTTTTTGTATGAATTTTACACACTGAAGAAGGCTTTGATTTTTGTATATGCTGAAACCGGTCTGTTCTAAGAACCTAATACTTTAATAAAGTATTTTATAATACTACAGGTGCCTTGTATGCTGGTCCTCCTTTTTGCCTTGTACATAGTTTTCTTTGGGACCCTGCAGCTGCTGTACTCGCAGAGGTTGCATCTTTTATGGTTATATATTGTCACATTATTTTATCAAAAGATTAGCAATGCTAATGTGTAACAATATGTGAGGGGAAGTTAGTAAGTGCAAGTGTATACAATTTTATACACACTGGCATTAGCAGAAGTAATATTAAACATAATCATGCCTACCAGTGTTAACAATGCTTCTCATCAAATGGTATAATTTCTGCATTAATGCAAGTAATTGATAAGCAGCACTTAATTTTAACTGGCAGCACGTGATTTTAACTGGGCAGAGATTAATTGTAGTGTGTCCCATTTGGTTTGTATCACATTCTTTAGTTGTGTGACTAGTTCTTCAATGCACAGATCAGAAGTGCTTTTTTAATGTACCATGACATGTTATTTCTAACTCATTTGTAGCAGTATGTCTTAATTTTATGATATTTGCGAAATTCATGCTTTGCCCATCCAGCCAGTTTAAAAGCAACTGTTTTGTTGGCCAGTTGGCTTTGCATTATTTCTGAAAATAAGTTTAAAATATAGCGTGCATATTTGCGTAATCATTTGTGTTAATGTAAATATATCGGCAGGAGAGCAACTCAAGGCATAAGCTAGTTCATCTGGCATTATTTAATCATGAATACGATGCAATGCAGTACCTAATCTGCTTTAATTTTAAGTTCCGACTGCAGATATTAACATACAGCACATATTCATAACAGGGCAGAATTTGACTGGAATTTCCATTTCAGTTCAATAGAGAACAGTGTTGATTTCTGTGAAAGAACCCAAAAAGTAGAAGCCTGATAAGAGAGCAAACCTTAAAATTGCTTCTACAGTGTTGAGTCTGTGTTGAAATCAGTAAACAAAGCTGCACTTCAATGCTGAATGTATATGAACTTGATACCACACCTTCAAAAAGGCTGCAGTGTACTACATGTGACCCATTTAGCCATGAAGATGATCAAATGGCAACAGCTTGGACATTGCTGGGTAGCCACTGAGTGTGAGCGTTAATGCATGCAGGGGAAAAAAAAAAGCTCCTTAACTGTTATATGAACAGCAAATTGTGTCTGCAAACCCACAGAGCTGCTGAAATACAGGTCCATCCTTCTTCAGATTATGTAAGCTGCTTATTCCAGTGCCATTAATATAGACATGGAGCGTTTCTCCCCTGTCCTTTGCTGAAAATGGGCTCTGTCCCAGTTGAACTTTCCCTGTAAGCAAATAAAATAAACAACACACCAGGTCATTCAAAAATCTAAGAAAAACACTGTTGTGCTTCCACAACATTCTACACATTTTCAAACATGCTTGTTGCTGGCATGAAGCATAACCATCCCTTACCCATGGAGGTTTTCATCCTCATCTGAGTAAGTATGCCATAGGGCATTGACAGGTCAGGTTACTAAATTTGTGTAATATTGCTGGTCTGAGTAGCTGTTACCTCTTCCCCTTAGTAAAAATAAATAGCTGTTGAGATATTGCAGTGTAGTACATGTCACCCATGTACTGGGATCAGACATTGACAACATGGAGATTGCTAGGCATCTGCAAGCCACCAAGTGTGAACCTTGTTCTGGTCAGAGGTAACAAATCGGTAACCACTGTTTGAGCCTCAGGTGCAATGTCTGTAAAGTCTGTCCCAGGAAATTCAAGCCCCCTACAACCCTTTTGAAGAGTCAGGATTGCAGCCAGTAACAACATGTGATTAGCAGGCATGCAAGAGACAGACTCACTACATCACCAAATTGGACTTGTACACATGAGTGCAGACGCACACAGTATTAGGCTTATGTGCCTTCTTACACCTGCTCTGGGTCTACCATATACATTCGGACTGCCCAAATACCTATGGACTAATTTATGCACCCAGGACTAGTGTCTGTTGGTGTCTTCCAGAAGGTGCTTCTGCAGCAATAGGCCCCCACATACCCCCCCCCCCCCCAGGAAAGCAGAGCAAGCCAGCTGTTGCTCAGTCCTGTCTCCCCAGTCTGTCCACCATCTTCAAGCTTGCCGACTTACTAGCATCATCATCAGTTTGTCAATTTGTCTTCCTGCCTCTAGCAGTAGGCAGAACTGCACTGACCCTGTATACTTATCTCTGGTAAATATAGCAATATCAAGCAGTGATACAAATACTGAAAAGTCTTTGACATGAATAAGAGAAATGGAATACATTGACTTATTTTAATGATAGAATGGCATGAACTGTAATGGACTTCCAAAGAGGAAAAAAAACAAATGTAGCAAGAAGCAGAGAAATTACTGTATCCTCCTACAAGGCACTGGCACCACGGTTATCAGGTCCTTGACTGGATGGGAAAATAACTCTGCACACACAAGATTAATTCTCTGCAGAAGTTATTTCCTTTTTACTTAATGTCCTCTGTGCAAAAACTGTAAACAATCTTAAGTAAAAAAAAAAAAAAAAAATCCAAGTGGGAAAACAGTAGGTCTCGCGTTTCATAAAGCAGTGTAATGGTGAAGCGGTCACATTTCTGGTTAAGGCATCAATAACCATGGTTCTGGATCAACCAAAGGAAATCAAAGGACCACTTATGAAAGACAGCATGAAGTGGCATATCAGTCCATCTTGCCTTTGTGAGGGGAGCATGTTGTGTCCATTGCCTATCTAGATATATCCTAACCTAGTTGAAGGAATGGCTATCCCTAGAACTTGGCAATGGCTAACTCGAGAATTTGGGCAAACAGCAGAGGCAACAGCAATCGAACATCATGGGAGAGCATGCATTCACAACTTGATGGGATGAAAGATGCAGTCATTGATTATGCCAGTTGACCTGGCTCTGTATAGTAAGTACTTTATGGCCTTAGATCCACTAAAAGGTGCGTCGTCTGGAAAGACAGTCAAATCCAAAAATAAAAATAATATGAAATAAAAAATAAACCTGGAGTAAGAAGAGATTGGAGGTGGTTAAAGCATTTCAGTGATTCTCCGATATTCACAGAGTGAAAAATATTATAAAATGAAGCATACACATGCTGTTTTTGGATGCACACTCTTTAAACATAGTATTTTAGCTAATACTGTCTATTATTTTCACTAACATCAGACATTTTTCATTGGTTAACCTTCTTGTGTGCCGAGAAAAAAAAAATTCAACTTTATGCATCTGAAGTTTTGCTGCTTGCCAGTCTTATGACTTATCGCTGCAAAGCTTCTCCACAATCCTGTCTTAACTGTTCACTACTTGTTTTGTACCCCTTCTTGGTATTTAGTTGTCAGCAGTAAACATGCAGTAAATGAAATCTTCCAGAATCGCATAATTCAAAGCTTCTCCTGGTCCTTAATTTGATTATTGCTTGCTTTATCTTTGTCTGTAGCACACTAATAAAATTCCTAGTAAATGAACATTGTGTGAGAGCTCCATTGTAATAACAGAATCCAACTGTTTGCTGTTAAAGTTTCTTAGCTGTGTCTTCAGTTGATTGGCTGATAAAACACTGTTAGGCACCTCTGCACTTGCAAAGGTATCCAAGACGGTCTGTTATACTACTACATCAGAATCACTATAACTATTTTGTATTATATTTTCATTTCATTTACCCCAAAACAGCCATCCGGGAGACTGCTGCTTCCATATTGATGAGATTTTTGTTTTTTTCATTTTTTTTTTTCTTGTACTGCAGTTTGTCCTTTTGTATTAGTGCTACTCCGTGTGATCTGTGGTCTGGAAGTGTTTACTGGTCTCACTTTTGGCCAATATCTGCCATTTTTCTATTTTATTTTCTCTCAAGCAAAGAACCCCTGCATTTCATTTCTTTGAGATAAAATAAAAATGGCCTGTGGAGCTCCTTAGCTGTGCTTCCTGTACTAGATGGAGGAGGTGATTGATTATGTGCACTGACCTTCAGGAGTCTGCTACACTTAAGCCAGTCAGTTTCTGGCTTTTTGTGCATTACTGAAACAGACCACAGAACCGTAAATGGTTGGTGGATGAGAAAACTGCTACTGGGAGTGTAATTGTTGTTATATTATCATCATCATCATCTGACCTGGCAGACAATGTCATGACATAATGGCAGTGGACAGCTATACAAACTGGCAAATCACGGAGGACTGCAAACAAGTATTTTCTTCATTGTCTCTCCCTGATTTCACAGAATACCCTTGATTTTGCCTTAACTTTTTTGTCTGGTCCCCCCCCCCTCCTTTTTTTTTTTTTTTTTTTTTTTTTACAAATTGCAGCACTAAATGACCAGTTTCACATTTTATATCCATCAGAAAGTACAGTATTTATGGTATGCTGATTAGATTGCTACTTACCAAGACTGTGTATAATAAATTTCAGGATGCTATTGTACTGATATGCAAGAGTGCATTACAGCCTATTTTACCATATAGGATTATGTGGAATCTGTACACTGCCCTGTGCTATTAAGTTTGAATAAATGCCCAAAATGTTTGCACTAAGCCAAAGGCTTATTACCAGTTCTTCCATCCCTACTCTATAAGAGAAGAGAAACTGGGGTGGGGGTGGGGTGGGGGGGTTGTGTTGGAAGAGACTATCCATACCTGTTGCTAACAATAAAGAAAATGGGGTCTGTGAAGGACAAAGCATGTAAAACGGGACATCCTTAAAGTGAGAAATTATTTTTAAATTTTCTGAACTATCCTTTTAATTAAGTGAATAGGAGTGTGAAATTATGTTTCAAATGTAGAATATTTACTTGAGCTTGTATTTTGTATGCCTTTTTTTCTCATTTAATTTTACTGTTAATTAACTTTAACTGTATTTCATAGATTAGTACTAGGCTAACTGCCCTTGCAAGCCATTTTAAGCCTAGCCAATTATCCCTTGTGAGACTCAAACCGTGCACCTTGTGTTTGTAAGGCAGACACCTTAACCATTAGGCCACTGTCCTAACAGCACTGTTGTTCATCAGGGACAGTGTTTGGTAGTTTTCAGATGTCTAGGTGCTACAGATATCTCTTACAGCATTTGAAGAATTCTGTATGCTTAGATTAAATGATATCTACAAGACAACACCTAGGGAATTACTTTCTTTTGTGAAAGTGACTAATAAAACAAAAAATAATGTGAAAGTTAGGAAAAACAGTTAAAGGAAATCTCTTCCATGCAGTTGCTGTAGTATTTATGGATTTGCTTTAAATTTAATTTTGTCTGTCAGCTGGATTAGAGGATTAAGGCACTGTTTATGAAGTTTTCCTTCCTTTGTTCCAGAGGTGAAAGGTTTGATTCCCTCAGCCTCCATTGCTTAATGGTGCGACTCTGAGCAAGTCACTTACTCAGACACTACTTCCAGGCTGAGGGTGAAAAAGAATGGAGAAAAGTGATCAACCCTGCAAAACAATAACCACTGCATTGGTATTGAGGTGTGTGTGTGTCTTTGTGTGAGATTTTCTCTCTCCATATATTATGTATAAAATCTATGTTTAGGTTTACCTGTATATGTTATTAGAATGTAGGGAATTACAAGGTGACACTTGTGTGACTCTGCTGTTAGGTGTCATAATGTTGAGTTGATAACAGTAAGCCTGAATACATGCAGACCTGAAGTTGTTCTTTTCAGCCATGCCCCAAGCCACAAGGAAGAAAATGGCACATTACACAGTACCACTGCACTTGTTCATGTAATCTGTTGTAGCACGTTAAATGTGACACAAAATGAAATGTGTCAGAATAATTGCACAGCATAGTACAGAGTGTAGATGTTTACAGAGACCATTAAGATAAAAGATGAGGCATACAGATCTATTTCTTGAACTGCAGAGCATGGGATACCTGCGTTAAATGGAAATGAAATGGCAGCTGACAAGCAAGTAGTTTTTTTTTTTCCAATAACTTTTTATTATATTATTATATTTCACAAATAACAAAGCATAACAAAAAGGGCACTATGATTGAATAACAAAGTGAAATATGCAGAAGTGAACAACAATCAACACAGGAAAAATCGACTAAGCAAGTAGTTGAAACCAGACATATTTGCTTCCCTTTAGCTTCTTGCTTTTCCTGAGAAATAACTGACCTATATCTCTCTGCTGAGGAGCAGCTAGGGGTTCTTACATTTAGGAAGGACAAAGCATACAAAACGGGACATCCTTAAAATGACAAAATGATTTTAAAATTTTCTGAACTACCCTTTTAAGTGAATATGTGTGAAATTATGTATCAAATGTAGAATATTTACTTGAGCTTGTATTTTGTATGGCTTTTTTTTCATTTAATTTTACTGTTAATTTTAATTGTATTTTACAAAAGTATTGGTCTGTGATGGTTTAGAAATAAAAACATCTGGGCTTCATTGCAGATAGCTTGAGAAGCACTGCTCTGTATACAATTCAGACATAAATAAGTTTTCTTTGTTTAAATACAGTGACGGTTCTGCTTAAGTGATTTCATAGTCTCTAGAAGCTGTGTCATTCTAATGTGGTGTCAGGGGTCATGGAAGATTATGTTCATCCGGTCATGATGAAACCGACTAACATGCTTGGGTTTTGTTCAAGCAGCTTTTTATTATGTGCAAAACACATCAGGATTGAGGCTTCTACATCCTCCCTCTTTGAGAAATGAGTTATGCATCACAGACAACATTGATATGCAGTTGTACAAAGTAATTCTTTAATATGCAGTTGTATAGTACTAGATACATATATACAATCATGTCCAGGTTGCTGTGTATTAAACACTAGGTCTAGAGATGCAAACAAATTGTGAGACATAGAATTTAAAATCCGGTCTAGCAGCTGGGACTGTCTGCTGAATGTTCAACTTTAGGGGCATCAGGAACATCTTCAGGAACAGAAGTAGGAGTTAAGACGCATTCTGCAACAGGAACATTGGCTGGATTGCTGTTAGATATAGAGTCTGTATCACAGGAAGAATGCTGCGATATCAGTTCTGATACATGAAGATGTCTGCGATTTCTGCTGTACTCCATACTCTGATTCCACAAAGTAGAATCTCTGCTCAGTACATAAACCTGTTACTTGACCAGTCTGGTCGAAACCTTTCGCTGTTTGTATCCTTACTGTCTCTCCTCCTTTCAATGGACGAAGAAATCTGCTCGAATAACCATAACTGGACTTCTGGAAAGAACGCGTTCCAAATGGTTGGGCTTTGATTGCTCGTTTTTTTTTAGCTTTAGGCCTCAACAAACTGTAACTGACAGGCAAGGTTGTTCTGGTTTGCCTAGATAAGTCTCTGAGCAGTTGAGCCAAGTATCATGATGGGGTACATTTCTGAGATTGAGTAAATTCAAAAAGACATTGGTATTTTCACACTTTGACTATTCTAGTAATTGCTTCACTCTGCACTCCACATTCAGCTAGTCAGTTTGACTGTGGGTATTCAGGGCTACTGGTAACGTGTATCAAGTCCCATTCTTTTGCAAATTTCTGAAAGAATTGACTGGTAAATTGGGTACCATTGTCAGAGATAAGCTAATAGGACTTCCATGAACTGAGAAATGACATTTCAGCTTGGTAATAACAGTAGTGGACGTTGGGTGAGATAGCAAATCGATCTCAAACCAGTTTGAATAAAAGTCTACCAACACTAAGTAATGCTGATTGTCCCACTCGAATATGTCAGTGGTACTGTTGACCAAGGTAGTTCAGGAACTTGACTTAGCTGAAGTGGTTCTTTTTGCAGATGCAGTTAAGTACTATTGCATACTAAACAAGATGAAAGTACTCTGTCAGTGTCTTTCGCTAGAGAAGGGCAAAATACTGGTCCTCTTGCCTTTCTTTTGGTAGATCCGGAACCTGGGTGACCACAATGCAGAATCTGAATATATTTGCATTGTAAGGAAGCAAGAACAACAATTTTAGGATCTTTGAAAATAATGTCATCTTCCATTAACATCTCATTTCTATAAGGAAAGTAAGGTTGCACTGCAGGCGGTACACTAGATTGGTTTGATGGCCATCCTGCATGGATGTAGTGGTTGAGCTTTTGCAAAACAGGATCAGTCTTTGTATGATCTCTTAGCTCATCAAGTCTAGTGGTAGAAAAATTACGCACTTCCGTGATATTGAATTAAAAATTCTCTGTGGTAAGCTGTTCCATTGTATTTCTGGGTGGTCTGGATAAGCCATCAGCCAGATAAAGAAGTTTGCCTTTTGTATAGACCATTTTGAAGTTGTACTTTTGTAATTTGAGCATCATTCTTTGTAATCTTGCTGGAGTGGAATGCATAGGCTTCTTTAAAGTAGTAACTAGAGGTTGATGATCAGTTTCAATATGGATCTCTCGACCATGAAATATAATCATGAAACTTTGAACATGCAAACACAACTGCTAAAAGTTCCTTATCAATTTGAGCATATTGCATCTCAGTTTGGGTAAGAGTTCTGGATGCATATGCTACTGGTCTGCCTTCTTGAGCAATAACTGCACCAAGACCACATTTTGGTGCATTACAGGGAAGAGTAAATGGTTTATTGACATTATAGTGTCTTAGTGTAGGTGGAATGGCAATTTGCTGCTTAAGAACTTCAAATGCTCTCTGGTGCTGTTCTAATCAAGACTATGCAACAATTTTGCGCATTAGGTCTCTTAAAGGTGCTGTTAACTCACTGAAATCTGGTATGAATTTGCCCAAATAGTTGACCATATCAAGAAAATGTTGTAGGAACTTGAACATTATCTGGTGCTAGTATCTCAAGAATGGCTGTTTGCTTAGACTGGTCTGGACATAAACCAGTGCTAGTGAATAAATTACCTACATATGTAACTTCTGGTAATCTGAATTTGCACTTCAGAGGATTGAGCTTTAAGTTCACTTCACGTGCTCTGTCTAGAACTTTCTTGAGGTTACTGTCATACTCTGCTTCACCTTTGCCTCCGACCAATATATCATTTACTGTTATGGCACAGGGATAACCTGAAAAAATTTGCTCCATTGCACGCTGAACGACTTCACTTGCATAATTTATTCCAAATGGCATCCTGAGGAATCTATCTTCCAAATGGGGTACTGAATGTGGTCAGTAGTGAATATTTGCGATCAAGCGTCACTTACCAAAATGAAAACTCTGCATCCAAGATGGAAAAAAACAGTAACATTCAGTATTAGAGCTGTGACTTCCTTGACTATTCACATATGATGATGAGGTCTCTCTAATGCTTTGTTCAAGTCTCTTGGGTTAATGCATATTCTGATTTCATCTGAGCCTTTTTTATGAGCTGCTACCATAGACAACACCCATTCAGTTGGCTCTGTGACTGAACAAATTACACCTTTTTGCACCATTTTATCCAACTGAGCTTTGACCTTACTTCTGCATAGCTTTTGGAACTCTTCTTGCCGGTCTGACCACTGGACTGAACTCTGGGTCTAACTTCAAAGAATACACAACTGGAAGCTTGCCTAGCTTGTCATTGAAAACGTCAGCATAATCTGAGAAAATACTATCACTGAAGTTGGAACTGGGACATGTGTTTATATGATTAACTTCTTTGGTAAAGGAAAGCAAATTAATTCTCAAACTGTCTTTGAGACCAATGACTGCACAGATTTTTCGGAATACATAATTTGGAACTGTTCCCAGCCAAATAACATGAAAGGACTACTGAGTCTTCTGTTTGAATTTCTTCACCTCCATATGCAACAAGTTTCACACAATTAGACACACTAAGTTGTTCACCAGCTCTCACTTTAGCAAATGTTTCTGCTGACATAACATTACACTTTGAACCAGTGGCTACCTTAAGCTCAGTGGGTTTTCCATGGATCAGGGCAGTACAAAACACTTCACCTTTTGCCAGTAAATCTACTGCATTAACCATTTCACCAATTACTGATGCATCATCTACATAGAAAGTAGGCTGGCAGCTTTCTATATGATCGACTTGCTTTTTTAAGTGACCCTTCTTTGTAACTGAGTGAGGTTTATTTGATTTGCAAAACTTTTGAAAATGGTTCAATTTTTTACACTTGTGACATTGCTGGCCAAATGCTAAATACTTTTCTCTTCTAGACTTATGGTTGGCACCACGATTGCGACATTTAACAATAAAACTTGACTTGGGTTTTGCTGGCTCACTCTTGTACTGCATTGAGCATGCTCCTTTAACTGAACAAGTCTTAGAACTTAATGAAAAACTGTGGGGGTTTCTCTGGAAAACCTGCAGGGGCTGCAGCTGCCATATGCTTAAGCCTGTTTGTGCTTGCCACATACTGCATGCTGTCTACATATGCTTTGGAGCCTACTGAACATAGCCGGCCTTAGGCATAGGCCAACTAGGCGGCCGCCTAGGGCGCCGGTCTAGCAGGGGCACTTTTCTAGTATTTATTTGATGTAGTTAGACCAGGATGGGGGCACCAGGTAGTGTGGTGGGGGGCGCCATGGAGCCCTTTTGCCTAGGGCACCAGTTGACCTAAGGCCGCTGCTGCTACTGAAACCATGCTGTTGTCACTTGCAAGCATACTTGTGTGCCTCTCTGTAACTTCATGAATTTGACAAATCTCAATAGCTTTGCTCAGCGTTAAGTCTGTCATGAAGCAGAATATTCCTCATAGCACTATTAATACCACACACAAGCCTGTCATTTAGTAACTCCTCTTTTAAATCACTAAACCTGCAGGTTCTAGCTTTGTTTCTCAAGTCAGTAATATAAGCTGCAGAAGTTCCTCCTGGCTTTTGGACTCTTGTGTAAAACAAATGTCTCTGTAATGTAACATTTGTCTGGGGGTTGGACATTTCTCTGAATTTGCATTTCGAGCACTTGGGGTGTTCTCTTGATTCAGCCTGAACAACAATATGATTGTTTTCACCCTGTCCTCCATATATTGCTGGTGGTGCATACACAAATGAAAGTTCCCTTTCAATGGCCTCTGACCCAGCTAGGTTTTAGCAAAATGAATGCCCTGGTGCATGCATATTTATCAGAATAAGCAACTTGTATGAAAATATCGTATTCTTGCTCAAATATTCTCAAATCTTTGCAATATTCTGATCAAATACAAGTGGTGAGGGCTTTCAAAATCAGTCTGCCATGCCAACAAATTACAGGAAAGCACAATGCAACCGAAGCCCACTTTTGACTGTATGAACATGCACTCTTGGGTGTATGACTGAAATTTATGCCAGTGTTTGTAACTATGCCCAACAGTACAATAAGTCTCTGAGTAATTGAACTCTGTAAAATACTTTGCGAAATAAGTCTCCGTGGCACAAGAACACTCTTGAAATTGCTGTAGTTCGAGAAATCACCTCTTATCAGTGTAAGAAACATTTCAAATAACTGCACTTGCGAATAAACTGGGCAGTAGAAGAAGCTCAGAGTAAGAAACATTTCAAAGTAACTGCATGTTGCGAATAAACAGTACACAGCACACTGAAACACAAAATGTCTGTACTTACTAAATAACTCTCTTTACATTGCAAGAAATATTCTGTAATGGCAGCCCTTTGCGAATAGACACCCAGCACAAGAACCTTTTTGAAATGGCTGTATTGTGACTGCATTTCATGAAATAGTTGCACTGTGCACACAATGAAGTCTTTGGAATAAATGCACAGTAGTAAACATACACTATAAGCACATTACACTTTGTGATGCTTTGAATAACTCTAGTTATGCTCTGAATAGCTACATTCAGTATGAAATAGTTTATGCCAGTAATCTGCCAAAAAACTTGCAGTTGCCTTGCTTTATGCTTAATATGCCCTTTTTACCCTTTTATTATATTCTTTTTGCCCTTTTAATCTCTTTTCTTGTGCTCGTACTCTAAACATGCTCGTTTTGCAATTCCGAGGTGACTCTGAACCTCCTATGTGCTTTTCTGATAATCGTTTCTATCAAATATCTTTATTTTGAACATTTCATTTAATTAATAAACTTTTTATGCCTTTTGTTTGCTTAATAAACGTTTCTGTGCTATTTGTTTACTTAGTAATGCGTTCTGTGCCCTTGTAATGCTCCATTTTATCTTTTTTTAATAAAATCGTTTGTGCAGATTTTTGTTACCTTTAGCTTGTTTCTGGCCCCCTTTTTGCTCTTCGTTTTCTTAGTTTACTTTCACTGTTGGCTTTGCACCTCATAGAGCTGAAAAGCAGTCTCTGGAATCCTAGTTCTGACTCAGTGTCATTTGTCCTGTCAGGATGAAGCAGACGAACATGCATGGATTTTGTTCAAGCAGCTTTATGTACAAACACATCAGGATTGAGGCTTAATCACTTTAACGTAGGTAAACTTATAAACAAACTGACTGTCTCTCTCATATGCTCACACTCTGGCAGCCCTGTCAAAATGGCACTGAAGCTAGCACCTGCTTGCTATTTATATGCACTTGCTGTCTTTGGAAATGCTTCTTAAAGGCACAACACACATACATATTCTACAGATGACTAGTTAAAGTTAAATCTTCTCTTTCGGCTGTTCCCATTAGGGGTCGACACAGCGGATCATCTGTTTCCATTTCTTCTTGTCCTCTGCATTGTGCTCTGTCACACCAACCACCTGCATGTCCTCTCTCACCACATCTAAAAACCTTATGGCCTTCCTCTTTTCCTGTTACCTGGCAGCTCCATCCTTAGCATCCTTTTCCTAATATACCCAGCATCCCTCCTCAGCACATGCCCATATCAACGCAATCTCGCGCCTCTGACTTTGTCTCCAAACCGTCCAACCTGAACTGACCTTCTAATATACTGATTCCTAATCCTGTCCAGCCTTGTCACACCCAGTGCAAATCTTAACATCTTTAACTCTTCCACTTCCAGCTCTGACTCCTGCCTTTTTGTCAGTGCCACTGTCTCCAACCCATACAACATAGCTGGTCTCACTACCTTCTTGTAGACCTTTCCTTTCACTCTTACTGGTACCCGTCTGTCACAAATCACTCCTGACACTCTTCTCCACCCATTCCATCCTGCCTGTACTCTCTTCACCTCTCTTCCACACTCCCCATTACTGTGAACTGTTGATCCCAAGTACTTAAACTCGCCCAATTTCGCCAACTCTACTCCCTGCATCTTCACCATTCCTCTATTCCCCCCTGCTCATTCACACACACACATACATTCTGTCTTAGTCCTGCTGATTTTCATTCCTCTCCTCTCTAGAGCATATATCAACCTCTCCAGGGTCTCCTCAGCCTGGTCTCAAGTTAAATAACTGGGTAAAAAGATGGGAGATTAAAGCGGTGCACTGCAGCTGTGAGTCTTCAGGAAGTATGTTTGGGAAAGAGCTCTGTTGGTGTCTGGTTAACATGGGGGCTTGGCATGTTAATATAGTAACGGCGTGCAATAAAATGCTGGGATGTATTGAAAGGACATAACATTCTGTGGGAAGTGAGATAATTGTGCTAGGTAATAGTTGGGCAGTGTCTGAGATACTGTGTATAGATCTGGTGTCTACAGAGCTAAGGAGATATTTTTTTAGACGCCTTATCAAAAGAGATGAACAAAAACAGAGTATGGAAAGTTTCTTTTGACGTGGATTAATAGCTGGATATGTTCATTAGAGGAGGGATGAAACGAGGCATAAATATTTTAGGAATATTAGAAGAATGGAATATTGTAGTTTTTGAAAAATGCTAGAGGTGAAGGAAGTATTGATTATGGTTTGTAAATTGCTTGGAGCTGTTTAATTTTGCAGGCTTCTTGCTTTGAATAAAATAGGTGTATGTTGGTTTTCATACGCTAAAGTGTGTACCTTTCCAAACTTACAAATATTTGAGAACCACCCCCTGTCAGTCCCTGTTAACTCCATCAAATATATCTAATTGTGAACTTCATAATGGTGCCCAATGTTTGCTGGCAGCAGAACTGCATTCTACTCTTTAATTTGCTGCCCGCCGTCTTTAGAAATCCAAGTAGATCCTGTACAGAATGACAGCAAAGATTATCAGAAATGCTGAGAAAGTTACTTTGCCTCTGCTTTTGTAGGATGGCTTCTGCCTGCAAACCGTGTGGACTGTGTACATGGGCTTCCTGAGCCTTCATTAGAGCGACCACTGATCCCTCTTTGGGAAGTTGCTTCCTGCAAAAAAAAAAAAAAAAAAAAGAAGGCAAATGTCCTGAGATTTCAGGGCAGAAAAAAAAATCTTAAGCTTCCACTAAGCTCTGCATGAACAATTATTTATCTAAAAACAGCCTAGCATGACATAAAGCAACAGAAACATCTCAAGTTGTATAAATGTGAGCTTTTAATTTGAAACATAGTGTAGTCCTTTGTAATGGTTGCACATTTGACTTGTACTTCAAAATTTAACTGTTTCCAAAAAGATAAGCCTGCCTTTGGGATATGAAAAAGTGGCAAGTCTAACTTTCATTTCTTGTTTTATAACTTCTGCAGCTCTACAGTATTCTGCATTTTAAAGCCATTCCCTCCGAGTGCAACTATAACTCTGTCTCTACAGTTGACCTCTCTTTAAGCCTTTATTACACAAGTCTGTCTTGATGGAGATCCCTACTTGATAGTATGACATGTACAGACAGTTTCAGTTTATTCTTTACATTCTTTCAGGTGTTTCCTGGGAACTCTTTAGGAAAGAAAAGAGCGCTGATAATGTTAAGTTGTCATTCTCGCCTTCATTCTTGCTGGATGGGTTCGGAGCCGATCCTCGGCTCCGACTCTGCCTATACTATAGCTCGAGAGCTATTTTTTACCGGCTCGAGGCAGCCCTATATCCCACAATACCATGCGCTAACTCCCCAGATCTCGTTTGCCGCTTCGCTGCGAGGTTGCCTTTTTTTTGCCGGCTCAGGTCAGTAAAATAAATTTTAGACAAATTCTTCTAAACTTCAGGTTAGTTTTTGTTAGATAGTTCCCATTGATCTAGTTTTACCTAAATTACCTATTAGTAATTTTTTTGTTAAGCCTTACCCACCCCTTTAGTTTAATTTTCTATTCGGGCCTACAGGCTTAGTTTTCTTTCTCTCCCCCATTATTGTGTGTGTGAGTTGTTGTCTTAGTCAGCCCCTTAACTCCCCCTTGGTGTGAAAGTCGAGTGAGTGGGTGTGCTGACTGTGTTACTGTTTTTTAGGGTAACTATGTCTAAAGAAGCTAAGGTCTCGGGATTCAAGAAGTGTGACTCGTGCTGTCAGAAAATGTCTTCGACAGACGGTCACACTTCTTGCGTCTACTGCTTGGGACCTTTGCACCTGCGGGGCTCTTGTTCTGTCTGCCACGGATTTAGTTCAAGAGTCCTGCAGGAGCGTTGTAATAAACGTATTTTGAGGGGCTTATTGAAGCCCGATGACTCCCCGTCCAAGTCTGGCTCTGGGAAGTCATCTAAGCCCGCCAAGCCCTTGGCTCCAGCTTCTGATTCGAAGGCTGGTGAAACAGATTGTTCCGACATCGGCTCCGGTCGGAGCCGAGGTGAGCAAGACCGTACCTGCTCCGAAACCTGTATCGGAACCAACATCAGCACGCAAGCGCTCTAGATCCCTGTCAGAGTCCATCCGATCGGCTCCAAGATCACCCCTTCTATTGGAGCGGAGTCATAGGACTCATTCCTCCAGGTCATCTAGGCTTTTCGACCACGATATTGAGAGGGTGGTCAGTAGACTTATAAAATCTCAGGCACTGGCCCAAATACTCCAAAGCCCATCTCACCAGACTGTGGCTCCCTCGATTCCTCCTCAGACTCTGCAGTCGAGTTCGGAGCCGGAGTTTGTCGGAACCGTAACCTTGCCCACGTCTGAGCAGATACTTCCGGCTCCGGCATCTTCATTGGTACCGTCCGTGGAGAAGTCCGGGCGCCGAGACTCCATTGTCGGCTCCGAGGGGGCGAGTGGCATCGGACCCTTGTCCGACCCCGCTCTCCCTCTCGGAGCGTCGGCTCTGGTTAGTTCGGCCCCGACATCATTCTCTGAGCCTTCTCTGTCGGTGCCGGGGTGGTTCTGGTGTCTTTGGAGCCGGGACTGTCTTCGGTGCCTGATAGGGGGGCTTTCGAGGTGATGAGCGTGCTGGATCCAGTGTCCGCTCCAAGGTTGGGTTCTTCAGCTCCTCCCTTCACAGTGCCTGTTACGGTCTCTGGCCATCCTCTTGCAACTGATAGCAGAGATCCAATGCATAGGGTACCCACTTTGGGTGTCTCATCCTCCTCTGAGACCTCTCCTGAAGCTTCAGGAGAGCCACCTAAGAAAAGAAAGTGCAAGAGGAAGCACGTAGACTCCCCTGAGTCTGTAACCTCGGACACCGACTTGGATGAGTCGGAGGGCTTCCCCAGATCCCCCTCTGAAGAGGTCTCCTTTTCAGGCGTACTAGAGATCCTGAAACCAAGGGGGAATTGGTCCACACTCAAACCCTCCGAGGACGAGTCGGTTTAACTTGATGCCTTTGGATCTTGCCCTTCCACCTCCTGGGTGTCCCCCCCCTTTCGACCCACTGATGGAAGTGGTGGCTAGAAAGGCGTGGGCAGCTCCTGACTCCATGGAACCTACCTCTAGGAGGCCTTCAAAATTTATTTCTGCTCCGGCGGACAAGACATTTCTCACCAAAGGTGTCTTGGTAGATGCTATGATGGTAGCAGCTGCCACTAAGAAGGAATTAGCTGATCCTTCTGTACCTGTTCATCCTCCTAACAGAGAGTCTAGGACCATGGATAGGTATGGTAAGTGGACATTTGCTTCAGCGACCTTCGCTATGCGATCGCCAAACTATTTATGTCATTTCACCCGCCTTCAGAGAGATTTGCTCAAAGAATTGGGTGAAACTGTACAGGATCCTTCTGTTGCGGGGTATCTGGACAAGATTAACTCCCAGCTGGCTACCCTGATTTCCATTGCCAATTCCTCCATGCGGCTTATCTCTTATGCAGCCGATGGAGCGAGTAGGGCCGCAGGCACAGGTGTTGCGTTGAGACGTCATGCCTGGATGCGACTCTGTAATTTTGCTGATCCCTTCAAGGCGTCCTTCACCAACACCCCCTTTGACAGTTCAGAATTGTTTGGACCTCAGGTGAAGAATACCCTCACCAGGTGCGAGCAAGACGGTAAGACTCTCTCTGCCATGGGAGTCCATTTTTCCACACCATCTAGACCCATACCCCAAAGGTCAGAAGGGTGGAAAGATGTGGTTCCGTAAACCACAGGGAGTCGCGCCCGCCGCACATGGTGAAATTCCCCCTAGAGGCAGGGGGGGGGACAACAATAGACGCCGCCCCAGGGGCAGAGGGGGTCCACAGAACCAGGGTTCCAGGGAGTCCTTCCCTGACCTACCCTTTCAGCATCCCTGAGAAGCTGCCCAACTGTCCACCTTCAGAGGCAGTCGGGGGAAGATTATCTCTGTACCCGGAAGCCTGGCAATCCCTCTCTCAAGACAAATGGGTACAGTTGATTATATCCGATGGTTACAAAATCCCCTTCATTTCCCCTCCAAACCAATTGTCAAGACCCCTCCCAAACATACCACCCGGACAAAGGGGTCAGGCACAGCTGGAAATAGAAAAGCTGTTAAAAAAAAAAAAAAAAGTCATCCAGGCAGTCCCAGCAGACCAGCTAGGATCCGGAATCTACTCCAGGTTCTTTTTGGTACCAAAAAAGACAGGAGACTGGAGAACCATTTTGGATCTCAGCAGACTGAACAAATATGTGCAGAAGACAAAATTTTGGATGGTAACGCTGCAGTCCATTCTGCCCTTCTTGGGCAGAGACAACTGGATGTGCTCGTTAGACCTACAGGACGCCTACTATCACAAAGATACACAGGCGCTCCAGGAGGTTTCTCCGCTTTCGGCTGGGAGCCAGTCATTACCAATTCAGAGCCCTGCCCTTTGGTCTCACCACAGCCCCCCCCGGGTGTTCACCAAATGTTTGGCAGTGGTCACGGCTCACCTGAGACAAAAAGGATTCCAGGTGTTTCCATATTTAGACGACTGGCTCATTACCGCTACCACCAAGCAGCATCTTATCATAACCAGGGATTACACCATTCACATTTGCAACAGGTTAGGTATTTCCATAAATTTTGCAAAATCCTTCTTGTCACCTTGTCAATGTATAAACTTCATAGGCGCTGTGTTAAACACCACAGAAATGTCTGCAACCTTAACACCTCAGAGAGTGATAGATATTCGGCAGAATGTCCACCTTCTGATTCAGTCCAACAAAGTTCAAGTCAAGTTAGTACTGAAAACATTGGGCCTCATGGCAGCGGCAATCCCCCTTCTTCCCTTAGCCCGCTTCCATATGAGAATTCTGATGCTTTTCTCTCAGTGGTCCTACCAACAACTTCCGATGACTCGCAACATCTTGATAACCCCGACTTGCAAGAAACACCTCGTCGTCTCCCCTCAACTTCTTCAGGGCAGACCCTTTGTTATTCCCCCTCCATTCGCCACGGTCACAACGGATGCCTCCCTGATCGGGTGGGGGGGCATTATCAGGGCAGGACTGTCCAGGGCACGTGGCAACAATTAGAATGCCACCTGCACATAAATGTCTTAGAGATGAGAGCAGTGCTTTTATCGTTGCGAGCCCTTCAGGACTCTCTTCCCACGGGCACTATAGCAGTTCAAACTGGCAATATGTCCGTAGTGTGATACATAAACAAGCAGGGCGGAACAAAGTCCTACCCCCTATGTCGAGAAGCACTCAAACTTTGGCAGTGGGCGATCTCCTCTCAACGGTTTCTGATAGCAACACACATCACCGGGAGATCCAACATCATAGCGGACAGATTGAGCAGAACAATTCTCATGCCTCACGAGTGGTCTCTAAATCAAGCGGTAGTAGAGAGAATTTTCCAGAAGTGGGGCCAGCCTTGCTGCGACCTTTTTGCAACCCCTCAAAACAGCAAGTGCCTCTACTTCTTCACTCTTTTCCCCCTACCAGGCCACCCCCTCAGAGATGCTCTAGTCCACGATTGGCCTCGGGGTCTTCTATACGCTTTTCCCCCTTTTCCGTTGATCCCAAAGTTAATTCAGAAAGCAACTGCATTGAGATCCAAAATGATCCTCATTGCTCCTTACTGGCCTCTACAAGTATGGTTTCCGTTCCTGCACCGATACCTTCTGGAACAGCCCTGGCATCTGGAACCATTTCCAGATCTTTTGACCCATCTGACGGGCAAGTTGCACCAGTCTCTTCAGTCTCTCAACCTCACAGCTTGGTTGCTCCACTTCCAACCATAGCCAGGCTTCCCCTCATTTCTCTTCCTGTCCGTGACATTATTCTTGCCTCCCATAAGTCTAATACCAGGAAGACTTATGCGAGCAAATGGAAGCGTTTTTCCTTCTGGGCACAAGCTAGGTCCTTAGACCCTTTTAATGCTCCAATTCACAAAGTTCTTGATTTTCTGGCAGAGCTTTTTCATGCAGGTTCATCGGCAGCCACTATCAGAGTTCAACTAGCGGCCATTGCCAATTTCCATGTAGGTCTTTCGGAAACCAGTATTATGTCCCATAAACTCTGTAAAGCTTTCCTCAAGGGCATTTTCTTACTCAGACCTCCCATTAAGGATCCTCCTCCACAATGGGACCTGAATTTAGTGTTATCTTCACTAATTCTCCCTCCTTTTGAGCCTGCAGCTTCTTGTTCTCTCAAGCTCCTCTCTTGGAAGACTCTGTTTCTAGTGGCTATAACTTCTGCCGGCAGAGTGTCTGAGCTTCAAGCCTTGTCTACTCGTTCCTCTTATTTGGTCTTTCATAAAGACAGAGTAGCTCTCAGAACAAACCCTTCCTTTCTACCTAAAGTTTCTTCTGAATCAAATCTGAATCACACTATTCACTTGCCGGTTTTCCTTCCCAAATTATTCAAACCGGGCTGAACAGAAACTACATTCCTTGGATGTTCATCGCCAATTGCGGTATTATCTAGACAGAACAAAACAATTCAGGAAGTCAGAACAACTCTTCCTTTCTTATGCTGACGGGAGGAAAGGACTTCCAGTTTCAAAGGTAACCCTTTTTAGATGGTTAGCTTCCATCATTACCTTTGTCTATGAATTGAGACATAAACAACTTCCTTCAAAACCTAAGGCTCATTCAACTAGGGCGCTATCGACTTCAACAGCCTTTCAAGCAAGATTACCTTTAGATGCCATTTGCGCAGCAGCTACTTGGGCTTCTCAACATACCTTTATTACCCATTACAAACTGGATATAGCCTCCAGAAATAGAGCTGACTTTGGTTCCACTGTACTCAGGAGTCTGTTCCGTTGAGCCACCCAGGAACAAGGTGCTAGGGACGCGGTCCCATCCAGCAAGAACGAAGGCGAGAATGACAACTTAACATTAAGAAGATGTTCTTCATCTCACATTGCTGCAGTCCTTACACTTGGGTAGTCCGCTGTCCACGGTCGGCCCGAATATCAAAGTATAAGGCCGACGTCGGTCAGGGCGCATTTAACTGACGTCAGGACGTCAGGGTACAAATGCGCATGACCGGCGTCATATCCTTAGTCTTTTTTGCCGCATGGTCCGATGCAGAAGCAGCATTGCAAGTGCCGGTTGGCGTTCTGAGATTTTTCGATTTCGAAGTTTCAGACCGAGTTCAAAGTTGGCTAAGTACCCCGTTGGGGAATATTTTAGTTTTTTCTTGCCTCAGTCATTTACCGGATGTCAGAAAAAGTTAATAATTGCGTTTCTTGTGGGAAACAGATACCGCATAGAGATTATCATACTTTGTGTATTCCTTGCTTAGGGCCTGAGCACGACGTTGTTGGCTGTCGCTCTTGTGCTAGATTTAATAAACGCACTATAAAGAGAAGGTTGGATTGTGCAAGGTTAGTCTTTGGGAAGCGGTGCAATTATAAAATGCCGTCGGATGCTCCGCCGCCCACTTCCTCGAAGAAGCGCAAGGACAAGACAGTTAAGCCTAGGCTAGAAGAACCGTCTGTACCAGACGCCGGTTCTTTAGAGGTGTCGATGGAGCCGGTGGCTCCACCGGAGATTTCTTTGTGTTCCCAGAGTGAGACCTTATTATTGCAAGATGTGGCCTCTCAGGAGGCAAGTCAGGCTGAGGGGGCTTCTCAGGTTACTATACTCCCCTCCCTTCCTAAGGTGGCTAGGCCCTCTCCTTCTGTTTCTAAGGCTTCTCCCAGGGGCAGGCCAGGTTTAGCTTCAGTTGGTGTTACCCCTAGCTCTTCAGGTACTATGCCCAAGAAGCATATGCTTAAAATGGCAGAAGATTTGATTACTTTGATTAGGGGTTCTATGCCCCCTCCTGCTAAGAGACCTAGGGTTGAGCCTGAGCTGGGGGGTTTTGAGCAAGCTTCAGATGTTTCAGAGTCTTCGGCTGAAGACTTGCAGGAGTACTCTCCTTATTCTGATTCTGATGTGGATGATTCTACTCCTTCTGCTACTCCTCCTGAGGATTTTTCTTTTTCAGAAACTCTTCATTCCATGAGGGAGCATTTTAAGTGGGAGGGTCAGGACTTCTCTGATTCCAGGAAAAGGCTTAGGGAATTTCTGTTTTTACCCCAGCATAGGCCTTTGGCTATACCTCCTGTTTTGGATGTAGTGGCAGATGTTTTTACAGAAGCTTCTCTTAATCCTGATTCTTTGCCTCCTGCTCCTGTTAAGCCGGATAGGTATTACAGGGTGCCTGGAGTTCACAAGTATCTTTTTAAGAGTCCTAGGGCAGACCCAGAAACTGTTAGCCAGGGGCCTAAGGGTGTTAAGGCTTCTGTTGTTAAGAATCCGGTTCCTACAGATAAGGAGGCTAGGGCCTTGGATAGATGGGGAAAGAAAGTTTATACTTCTTCCACTCTTGCTATGAGGGCTCTGAATTGCCAGTTTCACATGTTGAAATACCAAAACTATCTCCTTTCACAATTGAAGTCTAAGGTTGATGCTCTGGCAGTTGGTATTGATTGTAAAGAGTTGCAAGATTTAGTCCATGTTTCTGAACAGGTGGGTAAGCATTCTTTGCAATGTGGTTTTGATGCTGTACAGGCCTCGTCTAGGGTGGCTGCCACTGGGACTGTTCTTCGAGGCACGCCTGGCTGAGGGATCAGAATTTGTCTGAACATGTTAAAACAAGGATTTTAGATGCTCCTTTACAATCTGACATGTTGTTTGGTCCTCCTGTTGAGACAGTCTTAAAGAAAATGGAAGACAAGGCTAAGTCTATGCAGACTGTTAAAGATTTTTTGCAGGTCCAGCCTCCAAAGTTTAGTAGAAATTGGCCTACTAAGGGGTGGACGTATCCTTCTTATGATTCCCAGTCTAGGGGTAGATCTAGACGTGGTAAGGGCAGAGCTCAGGGCTCTTTCAGGCCTAGAACAGGGAGTTCTCCTGCACAGGCTTCAGGTGAGGGCAGGGGTCAGTCCTTTCGTAAACAGACCCAATGACCTACCTTTTCAGCTGCCAGAGCCTGTTCGTCTGGCAGCACCTTTGGGAGGAAGGTTGGCACTTTTCAAAGAAAATTGGAGTTTAATTACCCAGGACAGATGGGTATTGGATATCATACACCACGGCTACAGGTTTTATTTCCATACCTTGCCTCCTTTCAAAGGCATGCCAGACGTTCCTCCTCAACAAAGAATAGAGGCTCACAAACAGGTTTCTCTGTTGCTCCAACTAGGGGCCATACAGCCGGTCCCTCTGCCAGAAGTGGGCCTAGGATTTTATTCTCGCCTGTTCCTAGTACCAAAGAAGGGGAACACGTGGAGACCAATTTTGGATTTATCTATCCTCAACACTTATCTGGACATTCCCAAGTTCAAAATGTAATCGTTGCAGCAGCTTTTACCTCTGCTGGGCAAAGATCATTGGATGGTAACTTTGGATCTCAAGGAGGCTTACCTTCATGTTCCTATCAGACTCAGTTGCAGAAAGTATCTGCGTTTTCGAGCTGGGACTTCTCACTATCAGTTCTCTGCATTGCCCTTTGGCTTATCTACTGCGCCCAGAGTGTTCACGAAAGTTCTGGCTCCAGTGATAGCTTTCTTCAGGCTAAAAGGAATACAGATCTATCCTTATTTGGACGACTGCCTAATTCTGGCTCAAGGAAGGGAAGAGCTTCTTCGTCATTTGGAATATGTGATAGCAGTGCTAAGATGCCTAGGGTATTCTGTGAACGAAATAAAGTCCAGTCTAGTACCCTCTCAAGACATGTGCTTTCTGGGTGTGAGACTGAATACAGCAGCCCAGATGGCCTTTTTAACCCCGGACAAACAAAAGAGTCTATCCCTTTACTTCCATCAACTATCTCATCAGTCCGGGCTGACTGCAAGGACAGTCCTTCAAGCCTTAGGGTTCATGGCATCTTGTATTCTGGTGCTTCCCAATGCCAAACTGCATATGAGGAAGCTACAATGGTATCTCAAAAATGTATGGACACAGCACTGCCAGGATCTGGACACTGTCATTCAAATAATACCTTGCATTCCGAAGGAATTTTTGTGGTGGGCTCAGGAATGTCACCTAAACAAGGGACTCTCTGTGACCCGGCCAGAGGCAAGTCAGATTTTAACGACAGATGCCTCAGACAAAGCTTGGGGAGCTCATCTACATGGAAAATGGATACAAAACAAGTGGCCTGTCAGACTACAACATCTACATATCAACATGAAGGAGATGTTAGCAGTCCAGTTTGCATTAATAGCTTTCAAGGAATTCCTTCTTCCAGGACAGGTGTTGATTCTAACAGACAACACATCTGTCATGTGGTACATCAACAAGCAAGGGGGAACGCATTCTTATCCTCTATGCAGGCAAGCAATGATTTTGTGGGAGACTGCTCTCAGTTTACAGCTCAATCTTCAGGCAAGGTTTCTGCCAGGAGCACAGAACTCCTTAGCAGATGTGTTGAGCAGACGAATTATGGATCCCCACGAGTGGAAATTGGATCCTCATGTATTTCAGAAATTGACAGTGTCATGGGGAACTCCAGACATAGATCTGTTAGCTTCTCCACTAAACCATCAGCTGCCAAAGTTTTGCACGAAAAGGTTTCATCCCACAGCTTGGAGAGTGGATGCTCTTTCTTTCAATTGGAGCAATCTTCATGTGTATGCCTTTCCACCTCTGCCTCTCCTCCCAAAGGTACTTCTGAAGGTCAGACAGGACAAGCCAAGGATGATTTTAATAGCTCCAGATTGGCCTCGACAGCACTGGTACCCATTACTAAGAAGTCTAGTACGGCAGCCTCCATGGCCTTTGCCTTCGATTCCACACCTGTTGTCACAGGTGGACAGCCATTTGCTCAATGTCAAGCTTCACTCTCTGCACCTAACAGCCTGGCATATTCTGTTTTGAACCATAATGGGCCTCCACTTCCTCAGCAAGTTTTACATGTTATTTTGGAAGCTTGAAGGCCTAGTACAAGGAAAGTGTACGCTGATAAATGGAAGAGATTTTTATTTTGGAGTGCAGCAAAAGATTTTGATGTTTCTGAGCCTAATTTGTGTGTGGCTCTTCAATATCTTACTGAGTTACTAGACAAAGGTTTGTCTTTCTCTTCTATTAAAGTTCATGCTGCAGCAATTTCAGCTCACTATGATTGCGACCCGCCATTGTTTTCTCATCCTTTGTTCAAGCAATTTCTTAGAGGGGCAAAGAATTTAAGACCCCCACGAAGAGCTCCTACTCCTGCTTGGGATCTCAATTTTGTGTTGGAGAAACTCACTCTACAACCTTTTGAGCCTGCAGCTACTGCTGAGTTGAAATATTTATCATGGAAGACTGCTTTTTTATTGGCCATTACCTCTGCAAGAAGGGTTTCTGAATTACAGGCCCTTATGGCAGTTGAGCCTTTCTTGATTTTCCATAAGGATATAGGGTATCATTACGTACTAATCCTTCCTTTATGCCTAAGGTGGTTTCTAGTGTGGCTTTAAACCAGACTATTCATTTGCCTACTTTTTATGCAAATCCCCAAAATAAGGGGGAAAAGATTTTGCACACTTTGGATGTACACAGGCAGTTGCGTTATTATTTGGACAGGACTAAAGGGTTCAGGCAGTCTCAGCAGTTGTTTTTTTCTTTTGCTTTGAGTTCTCAGGGCAAGCCTGTGTCAAAACAAACTATTTCTAAGTGGATTGGGTTTTGCATTGCTTTCTGTTATTCCCATCATGGCAAGGAGGTTCCAGCTGGGATTAGGCCTCATTCCACTAGGGCTACTGCCACTTCCACAGCCTTTCTGCGGGGGTGGCAACCAAGGATATTTTGGAGGCAGCTACTTGGAGTTCTGTGCATACCTTCTCTAGGCATTATCACCTGCCACTTTACTCTAAGTCCAGGGCTGGTTTTGCCACTGCGGTTTTGCAGGGCATTTTGGCAGCTCCTGCTTCCTTATAGTTGGCCATCCTCCCTTATCTCTGCTTTGGGATTCTACCCAAGTGTAAGGACTGCAGCAATGTGAGATGAAGAACATAGTACAGTTTTGTACCTACCATAAATGTAGATGTTCGAAGATCCACATTGCTGCAGTCCAATTTACCCTCCCTCCTTCCCCTCTGTACTTGGAGGTGGTTGTGTGGGTTGGGTTGTACATATTGTGTATATTGTATATATTGTACATATAGTTAGTGCAAGGGTGGTTGGTTTTTTGTTTGCTGTCTTTTGGTTTTGACCTTTATTTTTAAGGTCTTCTGACATCTGGGGCAAGAAAAGACTGAGGATATGACGCCGGTCATGCGCATTTGTACCCTGACGTCCTGACGTCAGTTAAATGCGCCCTGACCGACGTCGGCCTTATACTTTGATATTCGGGCCGACCGTGGACAGCGGACTACCCAAGTGTAAGGACTGCAGCAATGTGGATCTTCGAACATCTACATTTATGGTAGGTACAAAACTGTACTTTATGTACCTACCATAACGTTCCATGTTAGTTGTCTTCTTCTCGCCTTCTTTCTTGCGTCCCTCCCTCCTGCTCCCTAGCCTAGACAGACTTGAAGGTTCTGAGATCCTTCTATTTCATGATGTTGCCCCTTTTTCCAAGGTTCCCATATCATGACCACTATTGCCAGGGAGACTGTTCATATATATATTGATTTTTTGTTGGCAACAAAAAATTCTATGCTATGTGTTAGCTGCCAAACGAGATCTGGGGAGTTAGCGCATGGTATTATGGGATATAGGGCTGCCTCGAGACGGTAAAAATAGCTCTTGAGCTATAGTATAGGCCGAGTCGGAGCCGACCCATTCAGCAAGAAAGAAGGCGAGAAGAAGACAACTAACATGGAACGTTATGGTAGGTACATAACTTCTTATTTAACATTACCCAAGTGTGTATTTTTTTTTTTTTTTTTTTTTTTAATCATTTATCCTAGGTTATGGCATAAGAAATCCGTGGATCGACTACAAAATATTTACTTCATATGCCAAATGTAAAGTTGTCCATCCAAAAGACTGAGAGGTAATTGATAAGTAAAGCCCACTGCATCCCCTGTGTGGTAGAATTCCCCACAGTGGTAAGAAGTGGTGTTATCTCATCTAGACAGAGTTGTCCCATTTGAATTTAGAGTGATTACAGGTCAGGGTATGTGTCCTGTGTCGGGCATATCCTACTGTCTGCTTAGCACTGATGAACATCTCCTTGTGCACAGGTGAAGTTGTGCTAATGCTGTAAGACATCACATTATTGGGCATTTTGAATATGTACTGACTCTGGCCTTAATCCTGTGGCAGTTATGCTGAAAGGTATACCAGTCCAACCTCCCAAAAAAATGCACTTTTTTTTTGGGGTGACCCAACTGTTGACTGTGCTAGATACGTTTAGTACCTGTTCTGCCTTAATGAAACTGAGCTATTTGGTACATAGGCTTCTTGGATGCTTGACTGCAGAGGTAAAAAAATTGTGTATTTCAGGATATGGCCACAGCCTTTCATGAATGAGTCCAAAATTCATAATGTAATGTACATTTTTTTAGGTATTTGAAATTTCCTTAATGCACTTAATTTGTCTTTCTGTTTAGTTTCTAGATGTAGAGCGAATGGTCACTGCTTCTTCCACAGGATCTGTAACTGTGTACCGCCACCATCAAAACAACCAGGTATGCTTTATGAGCTTTTTAGTTTTTACTGCATTATATTTTTAGTTTAGAAATATGCTTCAGTGCATAAACTTTACTTGTCTACCTGTTTTCTCTTTTGAGCCTTGCTGTTTATAATAGAAAAAGCTTTGACAGGACATTATGTAATTACAGCCAGTTGATGACTCACTGCTCTTCAGTGAAATTATAACAGTAGTGTTTATAGTGAGATAAGTGTGCATGTAATAGAAACAGCTTTAAGCAGAAACACACTGCTCAAGGTACAAAAATGTTATGAATGTGCTAAACTTGTACTTGGTAACAGGGAGACTTTGGAACTTTCCTCTCTGCAATAAGCTTCCACAATTCCCACTGACTTGAGTAAGCCAGGATCCGTTTTGAATGCTATGTTTGAGTGGCTCTGACATTGCTGTCACTGTTTTAGTTTTGCAGCTTAATTATGCTTTTTTCAGTAGTCTCCCTGAGTAGATTGACTAGACTGACATGCATACTTTCAGAGCATTAGGAGAGTTTTTAAGAACAAAGAAATTCTTAACCGTTACCTCAGATGTGACTGTTGCAGCACATACCACTAGTAAGGCTAAAGCTAGAAAGTACGATTCCCTGGGGGAAAAAAATAACTGACTTAGAAGCCTTCAGCCAGTGGGCTACTTTTAATGTCTTGTCAGTTGTTACAAGAATTAAGTGCCACATGCCTTTCCATCTTGTTCACATCATGAGATTACCCAAATCATATTCTTACAGACTATTGTGCTTTAATAGATCAAAAGCTTACATTTTAGCTAATGACAACCACTTTTTATTTAATGTTTCAGGTGAATCGCTTCTGCTATGGGGGTCTCTGTAATCCCCAAAGGAATTCTGTAATTGGTGCATTATAGGCAGAGATCCCGCGGTAGTGGTGCTGCGGTAGCGTTGTCGCGTCACAGTAAGACGCTGTCTGGTTCGATTCGCAGCTAGAGCGTCTTCTGCGTGGAAGCGTGAATGGGCGTACCTTCGTTGAAGGTTGTGCGTCAGGGCTGGTAACTCAGCACATAAAAATCAACCACCAATCATTAGCGGACCGGAGTTCCGCTGTGGTGACCCCTAACGGGAAAAGCCAAAAGACACAACAACATAGGCAGAGATCTTAAATTCATATTACTATTTTTTTTTTTTTAGACTCCGGTTTTGACACGTTTTGCTTAATATTTAAGGTTTGGTTTTAGTCTGGGCACTTGTAGGTGCTTCCAGAATGTAGTTGTCTGACTGAATCTGAGGCTTTGAGTTTGAAGTATTCTTGTTTTTATTCATTCAAAGCACTAGTGAATCTCTAACAAAATCAATGAAAACGGTTATGCAAAGAAAAATGAATCTGCAAAGTTTTATTAGGCTGTTTTTTCTGTGACCATCATCAGGCCTCATCCAATTAGGAAGTTGTACACTTTTTGGTAAGATAGTTGTCCGGGACACGTTGTTACAGAGTGTAATGCATTTTATCATTGTTGCTGGCCCAGGAAGAAGTACTTTTGGTTTGCATTCTTGCATTGTAACTTAGTGATCTGATGATCCCTGTGTACAAACTTTCATTACTATAACTACCTTGTTCATAGGTGGTGTACTAGGCTAATGGCTCTGGAGCCTTTACAAACCTAGCCCATAGGATTACCCTGATATTGTGCCACCCAACCTTAGTTCCCAGTGCCTCTGTTGAGTAGAGTCACTGGAGTGATCCCTGTATTTAATTTTCTATTTCTCATCAAGGTTTCTCTTGAAGACAGCCAGTGAGTTGCTCTATTTGATATGTATGAGAAGTCTATTCCATAGCAAGGGCAGTCTTTAGGTTATAAATCTGTCCCTCCAGCATGTTCTGTTGATTGTGGTAATGAGGTCGAGGTCACTGGAGCATGTGGTGTGGAGGGATTGGGATTTCTTTAGATGTAGGATTTCTAACAGAGCTCGATCAGACATGGCTTTGTATGTCAAGCAGAGATCTCCTCTAAGTAGGCGGTATGAGGCAGAGAATAGTTAGAGTTTTTTGAGTCTGTCTATATAAGGCAAGTTTTTAAGGCCTAGGATCTTCTTTGTGAGATACTTTTGCGGCCTCTCCAGTTGTTGCAGGTGTCTATTGAGGTACATGCCAAATGGGGCATTGTACTCTGACTGGCTTAATGAGGGAAGAGTAGAGGGAGACAGTAACCTCTTTCTTCATGGATGCAAAACCTTTAGTAATGAGATGTGCAACATGGAAGGACTTTCTGACCACAGTGACAATGTGATTGTCAAAAGAGAGGCTGCTGTAAACCTGTGTTCCCAGATTTTTTATAGCATCTTCTGTGTTCAGTGGACTACCATCGATGTGGTAATTCATGGGAATCGGGTTTTTCCCAAAAAGGATGATGGCACATTTTTTGGTATTGAGCTTAAAGCCATGGTTCTGACACAAGTCGTCGGTTTCATTGAGGCCTTTCTGTAGGATGTCAACATCACATCGGGGGTTAATAATAGCTCCCAACTTGCAATGGTCTACGAACTTTGTCAGCCAGAAAATGTTTGTGTTGGCCGGGACTTCAGAGAAGTAGATACCAAACAGGAGAGGACCCAGGACCGAACCCTGTGGGACTCCATTCGTGATTGGTTGGCAGTCTGACTTGGAGCCCGCTACTTAAACACTGTGGGTTCTATCTGTGAGCCAGTTTGCAACCCACCTAGTGATATAGGGGTTGATGCCTAGATTAGTGAGTTTTTCTAGGATTCCTGAGTGGGGAATGGTATCAAACGCCTTGGCCAGATCAAGGTAGGCTGTATGAACCACCTTGCCTTCGTCCACAGCTCTGGTGACTGACTCAAAGAAGTTGATCAAGATGAGCAGGCATGATCTACCCTTCACAAAAACTGTGTGAGATCCAGAGTTTGGAGATTCCGTATATCCTTGTTAGGTCCATGATGCGTTTCATAGCTTTGCATATTGGACTCATCAGGCTAATGGGGCGATAGTTCCCAGGGTCTGTAGTCGCTCCTGTGTGGAGAGGGATGACTGCAGCAGTGCACCATTCGGTAGGGGCAAAGTCTGAGGTGAGGCTGTGATTGAACAGGGCACACAGGTGAGGTGCCTGTTCACTCTGTAGTTCATGTAGAACACAGTCAGGGATATTGTCAGGTCCCATCAAAACTGTATTCTTGGCCTTGGACAGTGCTGTTTTAACCTGTGCAGCAGTAATACTGTGTGCCTGGCAATCTACTGGTATTGTGATTGGTCCTTGGGGGGGGGGGGGGGTTAAGTTTGCACTTAGTCAATATACTGGCCGACAGATTATCTGTTGGCTCTGTATAGGAGGTACCATTGTGCAGTAGCTCAGAGCAAATCTGGGTATTGCCATGGATATTTTTTACAATTCTTAACTCTTTCCATTCCGTCCAAGCTACACGATCTAGAGACCTAAACCTTGTCATCACAATAAACGGAACATGCTGGAGGGGATAGATTCCTCTCCCAGGGACTTCCCATACTCTGGAACAAACTACCCGTCTATATCAAACAAAGCTGCTCATTAGCACTCTTCAAGAAAAATCTTGATGATTGGATGGGAAATAGGAAATTCACCCCGGGGATCACCTCTGGGGCTCTGCTTGACAGGGGCGCAGGAAAATAATTTTCTTGGGTGGCAAAAGCCAGGGTACCTTTTTGGCTAGGCTTATATAGGCCCTAGGGCCAATAGCCTAGTATTTACCTATGAACCTAAGTATAGAAGGCCTTATGGTTGTCTTTACTATCTGCTGCAATTCTGTTTTCATAGCTAGCTTTAGAGGATTTGATGAGGGATCTCAACCTTTTTGTTGAGTCTGATAAAGGAGTTTTTCCAGTCTTGGGACGTCACCTTATTCTGCATCAGTTTCCTCCTTTTGTTGTAGAGTTTGTTTATGGCAGGGGACCACCAGATTGGTTTCCTTTTTTTGGAGGAGAGCATCTTGGTTCTGGCAAGATCCATGCATTTGTGTACGTGCTCGTACAGTGTATTGTATGATTCGGCGGTCATGCAACTATTCTCCATTTGCATGGGTGCCATGAAGCTAGCCCCCTCTGTTTTTAGGAGCCTAAAGTTAGCTTTGGAGAAATTTTTCATGGTGCTAACCTTTGCAAGGGGTGGGAGGGATGTTGATTTCCAAGGTGATTTGTTTGTGGTCTGATATAACCAGGGTGGAGTTGACTCTTGGTATAGAGCAACGGTCGCCCATGTTAGTAATGACCAGGTCAAGGATGGTGCTACCTCTAGTTGGGGCTAAGAATGAGCTGTTCCAGGGCATTGGAATTCATGAATTCCAGGAAACGTTGGGCAAGTGTATTGGTACATGAGTAGTTTTCCCAGTTAATGGGGGGTAGTTGAAGTAGTCTAGTATGAATGTGTTAGGTTGGACCCTAATATTCTCCAATGTGCTTAGGAATGTGGAGTGTGAATCTTGGGACATTGTTGGAGACCTATAGCAGGCTACGACCTGAATCGTTGTCTTACCCAATGTTAGCTGCACCTGAAGCATCTCTGATGCGTTATGTTGGGCTGCCAGTCTGGAGGTGTGCGCATACTTTATGAATATGGAATCACCACTGCCTTTGGAGCTTCAGTCCAAGTCCTTGGGCCAAAAGGTGTGGAATGAGTTATAGCCTGGTATTGCAGGGGTGCTTTCTGCTGCCTTGAACCAGGTCTGTGTTACAGCACAAATGTCGATGTTCTCCATTTTAAGGAGTGCTTCGAGCGAGTGCATTTTCAGATTTCAGACTTTTAGCATTGAGCAGCATGACACTCTGATTGCATTTGTTTGTAGCTGTTAAGGTGGTAATTTGGTCTTTGGAACACTGCCTAAAAAAGGCGCTATAGGGGTGGCAAGAGCCTTGGCCAGTGTCTGGACGTCCAGGGGTGACAGTTGCAGGCCATCTCTTGCAAAGCATCTAGGTCTGTTAATCATGTCATCCCAGGCAGACAGATACTGGATCCCCTTAGAATGACACCAGAAACTTAGCCAATTGTTGAAATCTATCATTTTCTGCTTGTACTGTGGTATAATTCTGGGTGATGGTAGGATGCTGCTCAGGGCAAGTGTCATACCCACCTGTACTACATAATCTCTTTTCATGTATTCCAGGAAGGTACGTCTCCGGTCATTTACACCCACATGTACAATGACAGAGTCTTATTTGTACCTGTTGTTTAGGGACCTGAGTGCATGCGTTGTGGTGGATCCTGGCACCTGACAGGCAGCTGACTTTTTTACATTCTCCTTATTCAGCTTAATGAGTGGGACAGCAATTGGTGTGAATGACCCGAGATGTACCTCCCTGGACTACATGATGCTATTGAATCACTTATGACTAGTGGATTGGGCATGCTGTTCTGCCTTAGGAGCTTTGGTTGAGTGGCACACTGTTTAGGAGAGTTATGTGTTTCGTGATTAGTGTTGTGTTGTGGTGGTAGAGTGCGTTTCTGCCTTGGAGGTCTCTGCTGTTTGGGTAGATTTTTATTGAGAGCCACTGCAAAGGTGGGTGTGTGGTTTGTGTTTTTATGTGAAGGCAGTGCTGGTGTGTGTTCTGGAGGGCTATGTGTTTCATGTGGTGTGGTGCAAGTGTTGACTTTCTCCTCTTGACCAGCTATTCTGGTCTTGGCTGGAGAGTGCGTGGCTTCCAATTTGGATATACAAGTGCATCTCTCTCAAGTCCGAGTGTTGGGACGTAAGAGGAGAGAGTTGTTGGTGTACATGAGGCAGTTGCCACATTGCATCAGGATGCCCAAGTTCACGAGGTTAATAGGAGAAAGCACAGGGAACTGACCTTTAGACATGACTGGATGGGTGGGTATTAATAATAACTACTGGAGCTGTTTCCTTGCAGAACATTTAGTGCTGTAGCACTTTTGTGTGCTACAATAATTGCTAGAAGAAGTCTGGTAAAGTGCTAGGCTGATAAGCTAGTAAAAGTGCAGGAGAGGAGAGAACTAGCAGGTCTAAGGGAAAAATTGAAGAGCAGACTTTGGCACCACTCAGAAGCTACAAACAGTCGTGGATACAGCAAATGTGTATCTGGACTAGACTAGTTACAGGAAAGGCAGGAAATGAGCGTTAACGCGGGCTTTTAAACCAGAAAGTTGAAAGAGATGTAAAAACTACCCAAACGGACAATAAACTACAATTTCTGGGCCAGAAACCACTCCTCTTGTGGTAGATAGGCTACCTATTGCTTACCACTCCCACTGATAAGCTAGAAGGCTTCCCTCCAACACAGACAGGCTTGGGGGGCTCAGAAGCTTACATACAGTCCTGGATACAGCAAATCCATATCTGGACTAGACTAGTTACAGGAAAGGCGGGAAAAGCGCAAACGCAGGCTTTTGTACCAGGAAGTTGAAAGAGATGGAAAAATGCCCAAACTGCCAATAAACTAAAATTTCTTGGCCAGAAACCACTCCTCTTGTGGTAGATAGGCTACCTACCAACTCCTCCCTATGGCTCACAAAAGATACTAAAAAAATAATGCATCAAAGGGACAAATGCTGGAAACTTTATCAAAAAAATAAACTCCCTGAAACCTTACTTCAGTACAAACAGCTCCGCAACCTCACAAAAAAAAAAACTAATCCTCAGAGACAAAAAATCCTACTTTATCAAACTCCAGTCCAACCATACTACAAACCCCTAACAATTCTGGAAATCTATAAATTCTCTTCTCAACCCAGGCACCCAAAAAAAATCCCTGCCCAGACCCCAATAAATCTGATAAAGAATCCTCTCTATTCAATTCTTTCTTAAGTCCATATATGAACTAAAAATCTTTTGCCAAAAACACTCCCTCGTACACTCATACTTCCTCCATCACAACCCCTCCATACACTGACTCTAATTCCACTCCCATCTTCAACCTAAAACCCATATCCACCAACTATATAAGAAAACTTCTCTCCAAACTAAAACCCTGCTCTAACGCTCCTGACAACATCCCCTCTATTTTCTTAAATCCGCTGCTGATGGAATATAATTCCATATAGGTATAATAATAAATAGGTCCATACAGGAATCGTACGTCCCCAAACTCTGGCGCACTGTCTATATTATCCCTCTTCATAAAGGTGGGAAAAATACAAACATCTCAAACCCCCACCCCATAGCCATCCTCTCCCCGATCTCCAAAATCCTAGAAAAATGCGTTAATCTACAACTAATGCCATTCCTAATTCAAAACCACCTCCTCACTCTTACCCAGCATGGTTTCCGACCTGGGCACAGCACTGCAACAGCTCTCCTCTCTTTCCTAGATACAGTTAATCGTGCCAGAGATTCTGGGGAAATAGTATCCACAGTGCTCCTGGACCTCTTCAAAGCCTTTGATACAGTTTCCCACACCCATCTTCTGAGCCATCTCTCAAACCTAAATCTCTCTCAAACTGCCTTCTCCTGGTTCTCAAGCTTCCTGTCCGATAGAGCTCAGGCTGTAAAATGGAGGAAAAGCATCTCTTCTTTTCTTCATACCCCCACAGGCGTACCCCAAGGATCCATTCTTGGACCACTGCTGTTCAACATCTTTATCAACATTTTTTACTCCGCCATTCCCAATACCAAAATAATCCAATATGCAGATGGCTCAACTTTAGTCTGCTCTGCCTGTAATCTCCCTGAACTCTTAACAAAGACCCAAACTGCCTTCTCAACAACTGAAGCCTGTATGCTCCAAAATCATCTCTCCTTAAACACTAACAAATCCAAAATTTTAATCTTCCTTCCTTCAAAATCTTTCTCTTTTGACAAAACCTCTTTCCAAATTCTAAGCCAAAGTAATTATCATATTGAAGTCGTCCCCCCCATGCCAAGTTACTAGATGTAACCTATAGATGAACACCTACAATTTGACAACCATGTACTCCTAAACATCAAAAAAACACACCAAAAGCTGGTTATACTTCATAGGAATGACCGCTTTCTCTCACCTCTTACTAGACGTACTCTTGCCTCTACTTATCTCCTCCCCTCACTAATGTATGGTACCCCCTTCTAACCAACTTATCTGCATCTATTGCATCCAAATTAGAAAACTATTATAACAAAATCTCCATATTCACTACTAACTCCAAAACCTCCTCCCATCATTGCCTTGCCCTTAATTCTCTAGACTGGCTAGAACTTCCAAACTATCTGGACTTCCTCCAACTCACCACTACTCATAAATTATTCTTCAACCCCACCAAATGCCCTGCTCTAAAAAAAAAATCTTAGTCCCTTATGTTCCAAACAGAACTCTAAGATTTGCACAACAAAACTTAATATCTGTACATAAACCCAACAGACCACCAGGACAACTACTTCTCTCTTTTTCCTTAGCCAAAAAATGGAATTCTCTCCCTCCTTCCCTAAGAATAATAGAAAATATGGCGAGCTTCAAAACACAGCTTCATTCCTACCTCTCCTCTATTCAGAAATGCACCTGCATTCTTCCAACCTATCAAGCTCTCCCCTCCCCTTATTCCCTTCTTGTTCCATGCTGTACTTCTAGCCACTTTCTGCCAGTGCTTCAGTCCTGCACTCAAGCTAATTCCTAAACTCTTTGGAATGTATGCACCCAAGTGTCTATCACCTTGGGTTCTAGTTCTCTAATGCCAACTCCTTATCAAAAATGTTCTTCCTATGTCAAGATTGTAAATATACCTTTCTTTATTGTAAATCTGGTATTTGTATTAAGCATATATTGTGAATTTCTATCCAGCTTTTTACTTGTCATATATCTTTACTGCATTTTACTTGCTGGAGCTTTTCTACCCGGGCCTCCACTGAAAATGGGCACACTGGACCCAGTGGACTTTCCCAGTCATCAAACTGGAAATAAATAAATACTGCTTACCACTCCCACTGACAAGCTAGAAGGCTTCCCTCCAACACAGAAAGGCTTGGGGGGCTCAGACGTTTACAAACAGTCCTAGATACAGCAAATCTGTATCTGAACTTGACTAGCTACAGGAAAGGTGGGAAACGAGCACAAATCCGGCCTTCTAAACCAGAGGTTGAAAGAGATGGAAAACAAACTGCCCAACGGCCAATAAACTACAATTTTCTGGGGCAGAAACCACTTTTCCCGTGGTTGGTAGGCCACCTGGTGCTTACCACTCTCACTGACTACCTAGAATCCTTCCGACACAGAAAGGCTTGCGGGGGGGGGGGCTCAGTGGCTTACAAACAGTCTTGGATACAGAAATATGTATCTGGACTAGACTAAGTTACAGGAAAGGCAGGAAACAAGCTTAGAATTTTTTTTTTTTTTTTTTTTTTTTTTTTTTTACACACTAGAACAGCACTAAAAACAATTCAAGTGCAGAGTGCAGTGCAAGCTAGCACACTTGAGTGTGTAACAATATTAAAGCAAATAAAGTTTAAATAAATGAAATTTATTCGAACTGTATTCTGAGCGGAATTGAATTTTTGTTTTATTCAACTCTGAATAGTTAAAGTGCCAAAAATATACTTATCAGGTGAGAAGCACACTCCGTCAGAACACAAGGAGATTCCAGCAAAGTTTTTTTTTTTTTTTTTTTTTTTTGTAAAGTGGAAAGGGATAAAGACGAAACAGAAAATACTTCAAGGTTAAGGACCTAAATGGTTTGGCCTTCTCAAATGTTCTCTGTTTGTCTTTCAGTAAAGGGTCGCCACAGCGGAACTCCGGTCTGCTAATGATTGGCAGTAGATTTTTATGAAACGCCGAGGTGCTAGCTCAACCTTCAACGAAGGCACACCCATTTACATACTCATGTCTTTCAAACGCTACCCAACCGCGGAGAGGACATGCAGACTCCACACAGAAGGCACTCCCAAGCCCAGCCGAGAATCGAACGGGCGAACCTCTTGCTGTGAAGTAACAACGCTACCGCCGTAATGTTCTCCTATATTCTGTAGAATTAGCTAATGACACTAGACTGGGATAGAGCTGAACAGATGGGACTGGTAGGAGTGTCTGAAATCAAAATATGATCTCACTGTACTCGGTTGAGTGAGCAAATGAGAAGGACCCAGGAAGAGTGTTCAAACACAGATGTACAGGAGGGGGGGGGGGAATTCCAAAGCCACCAAGACAAACAACAACAGGGAGGGAGGATGAGAGTATTCAACTTCTAATACAGTTGATTGTAGCTAGCCAAACCACTCGGATATTGAGCAGAAAATAAATTCCCAGCTATGTGGTTAACACTTAAAGCACAGAGAAACCCTCTAGGCTAAGAGTTAAATATCGAATAACAAATAAGTGAGAACATCAATAACCCCCTCTAACTTCAGATAGACCACAATATTCAGTGAAACAATTAAACAGAAAAATAAGATACAGTACTATCTTTAAAACTGCAATTTGTACTTCACTTCGGCTTCTAATACAGTTGATTGTAGCCAGCCAAACCGCTTAGATATTGATTAGAAAATGGTTGACGGTCAGCATCCCATCCCCAATAAACAACTGTAGAAGTATCACATCCCCTTGATGTTGTCCTGAGAGTAGAGTAAATTTTCCTTATTAGTTACTGTTTCAGAGTTCCTGTTGCAATCTTTGGCTTGTTTATTTCCTCTTCAAATATTAATGGTGCATAGTGTACTGCGCATCACACTGGGTTAGAACGTTGAGCCCTTGTTAGAACTCTTGAGATCTTGGCTGTCCTTGTCAAAGTTAGGTACTCCCTTCTGAGCGCATGAATTATTGTACTTTATGGAGGAAGACTAAAAAATCTGTTTTAAGCTGTGGCCCATCCAGTGTTTCTCTCATTTTAGTGGGCATTTGATGTCACTGTCGTAAGTCTGCTTTTCTAAGCACAAATGCAAGTACTGTTGTAAGGAAAGCTTCTGTCTGACTGAAATACATGTTGTTCACCGTTGATGTAATCCTGCTGCTGGGGCAGGGTCAGTTCTTGGTCTCGGTGCATGGTGTGTGGGTAGAGCTCTGCCTTCCTTTAACTGGAGGATGTCACATCTGCTTAAATCTACAATTTCCTCTTCCTGCCTGTTGCAGATGGCTCTCCAGTTTTTTTTTTAAATATACCTGGTCTTCTGTTTATTGTTTAAATATTTGTGAGTTTTATGGTTATATGCTTTGGTGTATTTTACACAGTCGCTGGACACTCTGGAATAGTACTGTTGGTATTCAGAGTTTATTCCCATGGCTATACTGTTTTTGATATTAACTATTTAACTTGCTTGCAATATTGACCCCTAGAATGTGGGGATTGAATTATTAAAAATACAAACTTACCATATATTAAGTCCAAGGTACCATTTCATGAATACTGCCTTTTCTTTCAAATATGGTGATTTTGGAGATGGTATATGTATGTTTGAGGTGCAGGGAGGCAAGCCCATTACAAAAAAACACATCTAAAAGGGAAAAGTGATGCTTAATATTCGATATTCTCTCATTTTTGTTTCTTGTTTTCGGCATTTCAGTACTTGGCCTTGTAAGTCCCAGCATTTCAATGGGGAGCAATTTTTGATTTTTTTTTTCTCTTATGACTTATTGGGAATAGAAGCATCTTCAAATATTCTTTTCTTTAGATGTCTGCAGATCATGCAGACTGACACGTAATTTAGGATCCAGAAGAGAACCCATATGCCCAGGGCACTCAGTACCCATTAACTGAGTACAAGACTGCCATTCCTTTTTTCTGTAAGGGGAAAATGGTTAACTCTCCTCATATTTTTTCAATCGCGTGATTACTTTTACAACACTTTTTCTGAATTATACTAGACTTCCTTTTGTGATTGGACATTTGGGGTGAAATGCATCTATTTCCTCAGAGCTTTAACAAAGATTGCTTCAGAGTGCAATGACAGAGAAATTTCAAGAAAAGTAAATTATGCATTTGTTGCCACTAAGTATATATTTTAGATGTATTCCTGCATGTTCAGATGGAATGCTATAGTGTTCTACTTTCCATACCTCTCAACCTGGAAGCATCAAAAATCTGGACAAGGCCCATGAAAAATAGGTACAAATCTGTACACTGATTAACATAAACTTTGCATACATAATTATGTATCCCCGCCCACTGCAATGGAATTGTGGGATACCAACTTTCAAATGCAAACTGAAGAACAGACAACCAAAATATGGCACCAGAGTCGTCCTGCAGCCATTCGTCCTGTTACCTGGCTATTTCGCCCCATTTACCATAAATACTAATGTGTGCATACTGCTTTACTAATACAATGACTTGGATTTTATTTTTACGTTTTACAGCACTCATGGTGGTGGTGCTGCGGTAGCGTTGTCGCCTCACAATAAGACGCTGTCCTGTTCGATTCTCAGCTAAAGTGTCTTCTGCGTGGAGACATGCGTGAATGGGCCTACCTTCGTTGAAGGTTGTGCGTCAGGGCTGGTAACTCGTCACGTAAAAATCGACTACCGATCATTAGCGGACCGGAGTTCCGCTGTGGCAACCCCTAACTGGGAAGAGCCAAAAGACACAACAACATTTTTACATTTTACAGCCCAATGCACAAACACCAATAGACATTTGCTAAACAAAGCCAACACTGTCTCACAATGAAAATAGACTTGGCATTAAAACTTCTCTGCCCTTGAAACTCTTATTCATTGAAACACCATTGAAACCCATACCACATTCAAAGAAAGTGCATTTGGCCTATGGTGGATAAAGGTTGCCTTTGGACTCCTATTTTCAAATCATTGGCCCTGGACTTCTATTTTCAAATCATTGGCCCCTTGCACACAAAACAAGAAACATACATGTTTTCTTTGATACACCTTCCTGACTTTATTAAATTATATTACTTATATAATACAGCATACTTGTTAGAGCGCATTTTACATTTATTGTTTGAACATTTTTCCAGTAGGCTGTAGGCAATGAAACAAAATGCATGAACCAAAAATGACAAAACTGCCCAATTCAGAACATTTCCATCATAAACTTCTACTTCCAGTGTCCACACCCACACTATAAATAGAATGACAGTGGTGTAAGCCATAGGTATCTTGCACAGCTTCTTGTATTTATTTTTAATTTCATTTTTTTTGGGGAGGGGATACAAAAGGCGAAAAACCAGGGACACATTTTAAACATTGCTTGTATAATTTTGGAAAGTAGTGATCTTTCATTGTCAAAATTGGTTGGATTAGAACCAATGACCAAGTAGGAATGTGTATTTAAATTTGAATTTTTAGTGGTACTCTGTTCTGAAGAAGTCATACTAGTTGATGAAACCGCTTAACATTGTTTTATTATTTTTATTCATTAAATAGTACTGTGGACTCACAACGTTTGTGCCCTTTTATTTTATTTGTTCTTTATTCAGAGCACTACTGCACCACTTATTTGGACTTTATTTTGGAAAGTTGCTAGAATAAAATGTGTTACCACCATGCACTTCACTGGCAAGTCTCAAATATAGGACCCTGTACACTACAGTCAGAGCAACATACCACTATGCCAAATCAGCAGTTTCCTGAAGGATAGGAAGATCAACTTAAAATGGCTATCATTTAGTGAATTCAGTTCTCACTTCTCACCATAGCTGTCAACCTCTTTGCACAAAAAACCTGGACAAAGCCAATAATGGGTTGATACAAATTCAGTTCTCATTTCTCACCATAGCTCTCAACTCTTAGCACAAAAAACTGGACAAGGCCAATAATGGGGGAATACAGCCCCAAAATAGGGGCACATTTAAAATGCTGATCTTATAAACTTATAAAATTGCTAGAATAAAAGGTTTTGTGTTACCATTTATTTTCTGAAGAATATGAAGTCTGAAATTCAAATGCCTGTCTTTATTTAATGAATACAGTCCTGCAGTGATTTGCCACAAAAATTCTGAAAATCACAGATTTTATGAGAAACGGTCTCTGATCAAAAATATGAGGCACGTGTATGTGTAATGTTGAAAACATGTTGTGTAGCTCGGTAATACCAGCTCCATGCTAGAAGTAATTATAGTATACAGGCTGTCTGGAATTGTAATTTTACAAAACAGTAGTAACTCATGCTACAGAAAATGCATTTAAAATGTAGTATTTACTTGGAGTGAAGAGAGAGCCATACTACCCACTACATGTGATTTGTTCAGTAGCTGGATGGGGAGGTAGGAGGGGAGGAGAATGAAAGTGATTAAGCCTAGGTATTTTTAAGATGGTAACTAGAAAGATATGAATGCTATAGATTTGAATGGGTAGTGTTGAACAGAGCCAGAACATCCTTAGTCCATGCATAAACAACCTGAAGTCTGTAGGTGCCTCAAGAAATCGGTTTGCTGAAAAGAAGTGCAAATCTGAGTAAGCAGGTTTGAAGTTGTAGAAGCCTTATCTGTCCTGCAGATAGTAATTTAATTGCTGAAGGAAAGGAAGAGTTACTTATCTTAGGGAGTAAGTAACTGTTTGGAGTAAGTAACAGTTTAGAGGAAGCTGAATAAATGCAAGTTTTTGAAAATAAATGTTTTTTTCCGGAATTAGGAAAGATACAGAACAGTAATACAGCTGTAACATAAGCAACCCATAACATTGTCACTCACTAGATCACCAATCCAACTACATGATGCACAATTCCCCAGAGTTACAACACTCCTTTAAAATAAATCTGACAAATGGCTATTCCCAGAACTTAAACCCTTGTGCAAACTAAGGGATATTATAGGTCTTCCTAAGAACAAATTCCATTTCCAGAAAACTGCCAACAGTTCACACAACTTAAACATCTGGCAGAAAAAAAAAAAGGTAGACTAAGGTCAACTTACTGATAAATACACACTGAAAAGTAAGAAAAATAATTTGAGACTTTCATCAGTAGTATCACAAGGCAAACGCGATGATATGCCCACACACACGCAAACACGATGATATGCCCACACACACGCAAACACGATGATATGCCCACACACATGCAAACACGATGATATGCCCACACACACGCAAACATGATGATATGCCCACACACACGCAAACGCGATGATATGCCCACACACACGCAAACACGATGATATGCCCACACACACACACACACGCAGACACGATGATATGCCCACACACGATGATATGCCCACACACGATGATATGCCCACACACGATATGCCCACACACGCAAACACGATATGTCCACAGACGCACGCAAACACGATGATATGCCCACAGACACACGCAAACACGATGATATGCCCACAGACACACACACACACACACACACACACACACACACACACACACACACACACACACACACACACACACCCTTTCGTTTCACTTGCAATGCACAGCTAGGTTCCTTTTTTCAGCGATCCTTCTAAATACTGTTGCGCAGCTAGGTTCCTTACTTCTCCGTTTCAGAGTGAGCCTTCTAAATAAAAAATACATCCACAAACAGCAGCGAGCCTTCTAAATATAAAATACATCCACAAACCGCAGAGAGACAAATACTTGCTCAGCGAGGTTCCTTTCTCCATTTTAGAGCGAGCGTTTTAAATAAATCCAGTCAGGAGCGATAATACATCCACAGCCAAGCAAGCCTTCTAAATAAATCCTTTCTGTTCTCGCCATTCCCGCTCGCAAAGCATTCAAACCAGAGCCGGAAATACGTGTGCGAGCTCAATTCCGACAGGCTGGTAGTCCTGACGGAGCTGATGTCATTTCTCACGTGATGACGTCAGCTCACAAAGCGCGAAAACAAGTGCAGAAAATAAAAAAAAAAATCGGAAATGAAGGGGTCCACTCGGGAATCGTGGCACCCCATTATTTGGACTCCAAAACTCGGTAGAAAACGAGTAATTTGAGACAGTTGGGAGGTATGCTATTTTCTGCAGTAAATTTTCTTTTGTCTTTTTTGTTTATACTTCTAGAGGATATGTTTCATTTTTGAGAATGTGAACATTCAAACATAGCCGCCGATGCATAGACAGTGTTCATAGTATTAATGTAGTTATAGTAACCTTGCATAGAACACCGTGACAGAATATACCAAAGATAGGAAGATCTTCATACTGCTGTCAGCCAGTGAACAGTGTACAGGCTTGACAACTCTGTGCATAGCAAATGAGTGAGCCTGATCATGAAGATGCCTGTACCAGATAACTCTCAAAAAGAAAGTACAGTTGTGCAAGTGAATTTACCGTAACAGTATATATTCATATAGTTCACTGCTGCAGTAGCCTAAGCTATGTGGATTATATCCTGCCAAGGATAACCCCAGCCAGCCAGTATTCATAGCTCTAGGGCACCTTCCGCACACCCAATCTAAGTTTGAGCAGAGGGTATAATGCTTTAGGTAACACGCACTTTAGAGATTTCTTACTATAAAGGCTATTGCCTTGAAAGTAGACTGTGTTAGGAAAAGTAACAACAGATATACAAAAATCCACACAACTGCAGAAAACATGAAACAAAGGGGATTGGAGGGAGAAAGGGTGTGGCTATCTGCAGCAGCGATATATTTGAACATACACTGTTATGGTAGGTTTGTGTATACAGTTGTCCAATGTTCATTATTAGATCACTTTTGCAATAGTCTGAGTTATGTGGTTTAATTGCCAAAGCTTGGAGAGAGTGGGAGAAGGCAGGCAGAGCTTACTGGACACCTTGGAGATGATCCTTGGAAAACCTGTTGGAGACCTGGAAAAGGAATCTAGTTTGTAGTGTTTCATAAAAGTATGTCCAGGGGACCAAGAAGCTGCCTCTAGAATGCTTCTAGCGTCCACCCCTTTCCAAAAAACATGAGGCCAAGGCCCTGGCTGAGTGTGCCCTAACACTGCCTGTAAGTGACTTGCTATGGGGCGTAAAACAAAAAGTGATAGCAAGAGACATCTATCTGGAAGTGGTCTCCCTTGATGGTGGTTGCCCTTTTCTTACCTTTATAGGATACATACAAGATGGTCAGTTGTCCTGAATCCTGAAGGATTTATTTCTGTCAGGATAATACCAGAGTTGTCTTTGGGCATCCAGAGTGTGCAAGATCCTTTCTCACTTCTTTTTTGGTCCAGGAAATAAGACCAATGTGAACAGGTTGCCTCAAAGTAGACTCTGAAACCACTTTAGGTATAATTAAAGGACTAGTTTTCAAAGACCCCCTATCCTTGTGGAAAACAAGATAAAGCTGTCCTTCCATTAGAGCTTGTAACTCTGATACTCTTGCAAAAGTTGTGAGAAGCAATACTTTATATGATCTGATGTAATTTTCATTCATTCCTCAACTAATGGGTCTCTAATCCGACATTGGACCCAACTCGGACACTTTTACCAGAGTCATGGATCCAGCTCTCAGGCTCCTTCCTTTATCCCTAATGCCCCACTCTACTGGTTTACTTCCCCTCTCATTTGCCGCCACATTGTTCTGACACATGTATTTCTGCTCTAAAGCAATTGGAGGATTAGAGATGACCTTACCTTTTTTTTTTGTGTGTGTGAAAACCTTTCATAGTTAGTTGTTTGTTCCTCCTTCCTTTACTCTGACTTCATATTTACTTCTCCTTTCCATCCATTCTCTTCACATTTTTCTCCTTTCTCTTTCCTGTCCTCTGCTTGGCCTTCCTACCTGTTTTGGGTATATTTTGTACCATTGTTGGTACCCCTTCTTTTTCTTATCCTCTGTTAGAATATTTCTCTCTTAACATTGCTGTTATTTTCTCTCTAGTTCTACATTTACCTATATATATATATATATATATATATATATATATATATATATATATATATATATATATATATATATATATATATATATATAGATATATATATATACAGATATATATATATATATATATCTAGATATATATATATATATATATATATATAGATATATATATAGATATATATACACATACACACACACACACACACACTTGTATGTATGTATAAGTTTCCTTTTCTTCCTCTTATAGAAGTAGTTAGAGCTTCTAGTATGGCTGACAAACCTACTGGTTTTAAATAGATTGTATGCCCACAGGAGGTGCACTAACTCTGATGCCCACAAGGAGTGTGTATATGGTCTGAGTGTTGCTCATTTGGACATGGATGGCTCTATTTGTGTGAGGTTCAGTTCTCGAGCCTTGAGTGACAGAAGGAATAAGCTTGTTGTAAAAGGTTTGTTCCTTTCTTCTGCTGTAGCTGTCTCAGCTGGGACTCCGATCCCCCTCTGGAAAATCGTGTAAAGGAAAGCCTGACTCTGTGCCTAATGAAAAGAAGTCCAGGGACTTGGACCCCCTGATCGTTCTCCCCGTTCATCTATGATCTTGGAACTCCAAAGGAAAGAAGAAAAAAGCAGGTACTGGCCACCAGTATATGTGATATAAGAGAATTGGAATGTTTTGCTGACAGATGAAAAAATAGCCCAGGTAGTGGGAGAAAAAACAGTTTTTGGCTTTAGAAGAAATAAAAATCTGAAGGATTTATTATGTCATGAAGGGAAGACGGAAAAAGTAGGAACAATTTTACACAACATACAGGTACACGGAAATGCAGAAATTGCAAAGCATGTGAGTACTACATTGTGGCGGCAGAATCCTATGCACATCCTGTATCAGGAAAACAATATTGTTTTGATTTGTATGCAGATTGTAGAACAAAGAATGTTGTTTACCTGGCTGGCTGTCAGGACTGCAGCTCATTCTATGTAGGAAAAACTAACTGCATACAAAAAAACGGATTTTGAACCATTTGTCCTCTTTAAGATTAAAACATGAACATAATGCACTTTTCCAGCACATTTCCAAGTACAATTTGTAAATAAAAACAAAAGGGGAGGTGATTTGATTAATGAGACAGAGTTGAATGAAACTAAATGGATCGTTAAGCTAGCAGTATAAAAAAGCCCAGGTTTAAATGGGGTTATACCTTTAAGACCTGCACTAAAGAAAAGGAGGGTGCGGTACTGAATGTTAACTGAAGAGCTATATGAAAACTGCAGTTTCATTTGTGTTTTGTATCTGAAGAAGGACTTGGTCTCGAAAGCGCTCATTCCTGTTCATAGGTGCGTACTAGGCTAATGGCCCTGGAGCCTTTACAAGCCTAGCCCCTAGGATTACCCTGGCATCGTGCCACCTAACCTTAGTTCCCGGTGCCTCTGAGTAGAGCCACTGGAGTGATCCCCGGGGTGAATTTTCTATTTCCCATCCACTCATCAAGATTTCTCTTGAAGAGGGCCAGGTGCTCTGTTTAACATGTATGGGAAGTCTATTCCATAGCATGGGCAGTCTCTGGGTTATGAACCTGTCCCTCCAGCACGTTCTGTTGATTGTGGTAATGAGGTTGAGGTCTCTGGATCATGTGGGTCCAGAGGGACTGGGATTTCTTTAGATGTAGCATTTCTAACAGAGCTGGGTCAGACATGGCTTTGTAAGTCAAGCAGAGATCGCCTCTAAGTAGGCAATATGAGACCGAGAATAGTTGGGTGTTTTTTTGAGTCTGTCCATATAGGACAAGTGTTTAAGGCCTAGGATCCTCTTTGTGAGGTACTTTTGCAGCTTCTCAAGTTGTTGCAGGTGTCTAGTGAGGTACATGCCAAATGAGGCATTGTACTCTATGATTGGTTTAATGAGGGAAGAGTATAGGGAGACAATGACCTCTTTCTTCCTGGATGCAAAACCCTTAGTAATGAGATGTGCCACATAGGACTTTCTGACCACAGTGGCAATGTGGTGGTCAAAAGAGAGGTTGCTGTCAACCTGTGTTTCCAGATCTCTTATAATGCCTTCTGTGTTCAGTGGACTACCATCGATGTGGTAGTTCATGGGAACCGGGTTTTTACCAATGGGTATGACAAATTTTTTGGCATTGAGCTTAAGGTCATGGTTCTGACACCAGTCGTCAGTGTCAGTAAGGCCTTTCTGTAGGATGTCAACATTACTTGGGGAGTTAATAATGGTTCCCAACTTGCAAACTTTGTCAGTCAGAGTCTCTTCGTGTTGGCCTGGACATCTGAGAAGAAGATACCAAACGGGAGAGGACACAGGACTGATCCCTGCGGGACTCTACTCGTGACTGGTGGGCAGTCTGACTTGGAGAGCTACTTTCACACTGTGGGATCTGTGAGCCAGTTTGCAACCCACCTAGTGATATAAGGGTTAATGCCTTGCTTAGTGAGCTTTTCTATGACTCCTTAGTGGGGAATGTATCAAAGGCCTTGGCCAGATCAAGGTAGGCTGTATGAACCACCTTACCTTCGTTCACAGCTCTGGGGACTGACTCAAAGAAATCGACCAAGTTGAGCAGGCATGATCTACCGTTCATAAAACCAAACTGTGTGGGATACAGAGTTTTTAGATTCCCTATATCCATGTTTGTTTTTAATTGTGTTTTAAATAAAAAGTTTTGAAGCTGTTCAGCGTGGTGGCCAGTACCTGCCTTTTTCTTTCCTTTGTAATCTTTGTGGGCAGGCAGCCTTTGGTGGAGTATCTACAGTTCTTTTTGGTTTGACATTGGAACTCTGGCTAAAGTGTCAAAAACTTTGTATCCAACACCTTCTTCAGATCAAACTACATCAAAACTTAGGTTTCTTAGGATTCTATTTCTCACTGGTGCCATTCACTCCTTCAGGAGACTCCTGACAGATCTTTCTGACCACCATATACTACTACATCCTTTAGGTCTCCCATGTGTATAAACTAAACACTGGAATTGATGTCAATAAAGTGTATAGTCGTTTAGAAGAAAACTCCATCCTGGCAATAGAACAGAAGGGTAACAAAAGAAAGTCATATGGAACAAAGGATCATTTGTTAAATAAAGTAATAGTAGAGAACTGTAAAAAAGCGAAGACTCTTAAGTATGGCATGGATAGAATATAAAAAAGCATTTGCCAGCATCCTACATTCATGAATAAGAGTATTGCAAATGTATAAGATGCACTTTACACTGATCAATTACATTAGTGACTCAAACAGTGGTAAACCACTTTGCAGATAAGCCATGAAAACGGACAAATTATAATTCCCGGGATAAAAATTCAAAAGGGGATATTCCAGGGTGACTTTATCACCACAGCTCATTTGTCTTGCCCTTAACCCATTAAGCTGTTTACTTAACAGATTAGGTCATGGCTACAATTTGGATCACAGAAAACCAAGTGTAAAGACGTATCTTCTTTTTGTGAATGATTTAAAACTAAATAGTTTGTCAGATGAGGAACTGAAAGCACAGCTACAAGTGGACAAAACGTTCTCAGGTGAAATAAGAATGGCATTTGGTCTTGATAAATGTGTAAAAACAACCTTTAAAGAAGGAAAGCTGTAGCACCAAGAAAAAAAAATCCAGTCTGAGACTGGAATGTGGTATAAAAACTTGAGCAAGAGGGAGTATATAACTGTTTGGGAATTGTTGAAGGATCAACTGCAAAACATAAAAACATGCAACTAAAACTTAGGAATATTTCAGAAGGCTAAAATTAATATTGAAAACCGCTCTGACCTATAGGAACAAAGTCCAGGCAATAAACCAATTTGCTGTTCCTGTCCTAACTTACAGTTTTGGAGTGATTGGTCCTAAAAGGTATAGGATCATTTGGACAGGAAAACAAGAAAAATGCTTCATGCTGATCAAACTATTTATAAAAATCAGTGTATACCAATGTTATATATTCCTCGTTGTGAAGGAAGTATGGGCCTCTTTGAAAATGATTACATGCATAGGTCAACTAGGACTACATACATATCTGCTGACCTCAGAAGATCCAAACATAGTGAAGGTTTTAACCATGAGGAGAATAAGTCTAAGATGATTTCTCTGCTTAGTTTAGCAAGAGCATATCGGTTTCAAGTGGGTATGGAAATCAAACCAGAAGTAGACAAAAATCATGCAGTGACTGAATGTGCCAAAAAAAAAAAAATTATATAAGGTGAAGGATCCGATAAGAAGGCAAGAGATGTGGATTATACATAAATAAAGTTGCAGCTACAGAAAATACTTGGAGCAACCTCATGTTCAGGACCAAATGTAGGAATGGTTAAGGAGAGGGGAATTTAAACTAAAAAATAAAAGGTCAATATTGGCGGTCCAGGATAGTGGACTATGTACATGTTGGTTCACAAAATCCATTGAACATGTGGGAGAAATGAACAAATGTAGGTTCTGTAAAACAAAATTGGAAACAGTTGCACACCTTGTTGCTGGGTGTGGTACATTAATTGCAGAGAGCCTGTATACTGAAAGGGATAATATGGCAAAACTGTTGTATTGGGGATTGTGCAAACGTTATAATACTGAAGTAGCTGAGAAGCATTGGGAACATGAGCCACAAAGCATTATAGAAAATGATTAAGTTTATATCACATGGGATCACCCATTACTAATAGTTCAAAAAATAGATGCGAGAAAACCAGATATAGTAGGTTCATAGATTCATAGGTGTGTACTAGGCTAATGGCCCTTGAGCCTTTACAAGCCTAGCTCTTAGGATTACCCTGGCATCGTGCCACCTGACCTTAGTTCCCAGTGCCTAGTAAAGCCACTGGAGTGATCCCTGGGATTTATTTTCTATTTCCCATCCACTCATCAAGATTCCTCTTGAAGAGGGCCAGTGAGGTGCTCTGCTTGACATGCATGAGAAGTCTATTCCATAGCACGGGGCAGTCTCTGGGGTATGAACCTGTCCCTCCAGCACGTTCTGTTGATTGTGGTAATGAGGTTGAGGTCTCTGGAGTGTGTGGTGCAGAGGGATTGGGATTTCTTTAGATGTAGCATTTCTAACAGAGCTGGGTCAGACATGGCTTTGTGAGTCAAGCAGAGATCACCTTTAAGTAGGCGATATGAGACCGAGAATAGTTGGAGTTTGTCTATATAGGAGAAATGTTTAAGGCCTAGGATCCTCCTTGTGAGGTACTTTTGTGGCCTCTCCAGTTGTTGCAGGTGTTTAGTGAGGTACATGCCAAATGAGGCATTGTACTCAATGATTGGCCAAATGAGGGAAGAGTCGAGGGAGACAATGACCTCTTTCTTCCTGGATGCAAAACCCTTAGTAATGAGATGTGCCACATAAAAGGACTCGGTGGCAATGTGGTGGTCAAAAGAGAGGTTGCTGTCAACCTGTTGTTCCCAGAGCTCTTTTATAATGCCTTCTGTGTTCAGCGGACTACCAATGATGTGGTAATTCATGGGAACTGGGTTTTTCCCAAAGGGGATGACTCATTTTTTGGCATTGAGCTTAAAGCCAGGGATGTTCGTGTTTCACTGTTGCAGTCATTACATTTGGGGTAATCTGCTGGCAGGTTGTCCTCAGTCGGCCTGATTAACAAGGTCTTGGGTCCTGCGTCTGTTGCTGTCACTTCTTCCATGACATTAGGTCGTCAGGGGTATAAAACATGCAGCTGACGCCATTATATCAGTCTTTCTTGCCGCGCGGTGCCCGAAGCAGAAGCAGTTCGCAAGTGCTAGTCGGCCGACTCCTGAAATGTTTTGTTTTCGAGTTTCAAAACCGAAGTCTTCAACTAAAAGCGAAGTACCCCGTTGGGGAAACTTTTTCTTGCTCCTTACCGATGTCGGTAGAAGTTAATAATTGCATTACTTGTTGGAAGCAAATACCTCATAAGGATTTTCATTTGTACTGTATTCCTTGCCTAGGTCCTGACCACAATGTGCCTTGCTGTCGGTTTTGTGCTAAATTTAATTAAAAACACGATTAAACGTCTGTATATTTTTGCTTCCAAATATTTTGGCTCAAGATTTAATTATCTAGAAATGTCAGTTAGCAATCCGACTACCGGAATATCTAAAAAACGCAAAGAAAAAGACCGAGACGGACCGTCTAGGTCCAAAACCGATGACACTTCTCTTAAGCCAGTCGCTGGTTAGCCGGTACTCAGTGAGGTGCTTTTGCAGCCCCTGATACCCTCTACTTCTGATTCGCAAGCCTCTACTGAGACCCATTCGGAGTCCAGTATGCCGCGAGATACTTCAATTATGGAACCCGTGGATGTCTCTACCTTGGATGGGTCCATAGCCGCTGTGCAGGCACCAGCTTCTGAGGGTGTTTTCAGGCCTACATATTGGTATATTAGACCGATGCCATCTTCAAAACTAAGGCCAAAATCTAAATTTATGTCTAAAAAAATGACTCCTGGGCCACATGTGCAGGCCCCTATGCCTAAAAAACAAATGATCAAAATGGCTGAAGATTTAATTACTCTGATCTGGGGTAGCCAACCCCCTCCTTCTAAGAGGCCTAGGCAAGACATCGATTATGAATCTTCTGAACAGGATTCTATTTCTTCTGACTCTTCTAATGAACAGGATTTGTCTATTCCTACTTATGAGGACTCTGATGCAGAGGATTCCATTCCTTCTGCCTCTCCCCCCGAGGATTTTTCTTTTGGGTAAACTTTACATGCCTTAAGGGAACATTTTCACTGGGAAAGTCAGGATTTCTCTGAATCTAAAAAGAGACTTGGGGATTTTCTTCTTCTTCCTCAGCATAGGCCTTTGGCTATAGCTCCTGTTCCAGACATTGTTGATGTTTTTTCAGAATCTAGTATGACTCCTGATTCTCTCTGCCTCTGGCTCCTTGTAAGCCAGACAGATACTACAGGGTTCCTGACTCCCACAAATTCCTTTTCAAAAATCCTATTACTGATTCTGAAACCATTTCTCAGGGTCCCAAGGGCATTAAGGCCTCTACTGCCAAAAATCCTACCCCTTCTGATAGAGATTCCAGTTTGCTAGATAGATGGGGTAAGAAGGTTTACACGTCTGCAACCTTGGCAATCGGGGCTTTAAACTGTCAATTTCATATGCTTAAATAACAGCATATCATGAGACTACTTAAACAGAAAATTATGTTAATCTCCGACTGTGTGGAAAATAAATAATTGCAGGATTTACTGCATTCAGCTGAACAAGTTGGAAAACATACTTTGCAATGTGGTTTTGATTCCTTGGAGGCCTCTTGCAGGGCTGCTGTAACTGGATCTGTGCTAAGAAGGCATGCTTGGCTCAGAGCCAACTCTGCCTGACCGTGTTAAAGCAAAATTGTTGGATGCTCCTTTACAACAGGATCATCTCTTTGGTAATAAGGATGAAGAAATGTTAAAAAAGATGGAAGATAAAGCTAAATCTATGCAAACTGTGAAAGATTTCTTACAAGTGCAACCTCCAAGATTTAGTAGGCACTGGCCTACTAAGAACTGGTCCCTTCCAGTCCTCTCGAGAGCCGCTCAGGTCAAATCAAGACATTCCAAAGGCTCTAGGTTTCAGTCACAAGGAACTTTTAGAACAAAACAATGGGGTGCCTCCACCTCCAAAACTGAAAGCAACAAGACACCTCCCTATGGTAAACAGTCTCAATGATTTCCCTCTACAGTCACCAAGCACTTGCCTCTTAGCAGTCCCTTTGGGGGGAAAACTAGCACTTCATGCACGAAACTGGCAACGTATTACCCAGGACAAATGTGTTTTAAATATAGTATCCCAGGGATACATATTTCACTTCCACACATTGCCAATCCCAAACGGATGGCCAGATCTGCCCCCAAATCAGTGGGCAGAGGACCAGAAACAAGTTCTGTCCCTCATGAACATGGGGGCTATTCAACCAGTACCAGAAGAGGAAAAGGGACAAGGTTTCTACTCCAGACTTTTCTTGGTACCCAGAAAAGACAAATCATGGCGTCCAATTTTGGACTTATCCACACATTTCTGGACATTCCAAAATTCAAGATGCTGACTCTTCATCAGTTACAACCTATACTAGGCAAAGATGCCTGGTTGGTAACTCTAGACTTAAAAAGAAGCTTACCTGCATATCCCAATCGGGGAATCTTGCAGAAGATACCTCCGCTTCAAAGCAGGCTACTCGCATTACCAGTTCTCTGCACTGCCCTTTGTGAAGACCCTGGGCGCAGTAGATGAGCCAAAGTGCCTAATTGCATTTTGCAGGCAAAGAAATATTCAAATATATCCATACCTGGATGATTGTCTAATTCAGGCAGAAAACAAGGACATTCTTCTAAAGCACCTGGAGTTTGTAAAAAGGGTTCTAACTTGTCTAGGGTACACCATAAACGAAAAGAAATCACAACTGGTACCCTCTCGAAAAATTACATTCCTGGGTGCAAGCTTGAATACAGCTGCCCAGATGACTGACTTACACCAGAAAAGCAAATTCAATTGATGACTTACTTCAAACAGGTGGCCACAAAAACCCTGCTTATCTGCAAGCCAAGTTCTGCAAGCCTTTGGGTTTATGGCCTCCTGCATTCTTCTAATTCCATATGCAAGACTGCATATGAGGAAACTTCAGTGGTACTTAACAAGTTTATGGAGTCAACATTGTCACAGCCTGGAAACAATGATTCCTGTTGTATCTTGCCTGCAACTAGAGTTCCTATGGTGGCCAGAGGCCTGCCACCAAAACAGGGGACTGCCATTCACTGCACCCCCTGCCGCCCAAACCCTAACAGACTCATCAGACTATGCTTGGGGGGCTCATCTTGCAGGGAAGTGCATTCAGGGCAAATGGAGCCCAAATCAAATGCACCTACATATCAATCAGAAAGAGATGCTAGCCGTACAGAATGCTCCGACAGCCTTCAAGGACTACTTTCATCCAGGTCAACTAATGATAAAGACGGACAACACCACAGTTATGTGGTACATAAGCAGGGGGATACACATTCCTACCCCCTTTGCAGACTAGCCATGGCATTGTGGAACACGGCCTGGACCTATCAGATACAGCTACAAGTTCAATTCCTGCCAGGAAAGCTAACTACTCTGGCAGACGAACTAAGCAGAAATCTTATGGACCCACAGGAATGGAAACTGAAACCACAAGTTTTCAACATGTTGACACGCAAATGGGGGAACCCAGACATAGATCTTTTTGCCTCACCCCAGAATTATCAGTTGGACAAATTCTACACAAGAATTCTATACAAAAAAGCTTGGAAAGTGGATGCTCCATCAGTCTGCTTTTCCCCCTCTGCCTCTGCTCTCCAAAGTTCTACTAAAAGTCAAACAGGACAAACCAAAAAATGATTCTGATTGCTCCAGACTGGCTTCGCCAATGCTGGTACCCACTCCTGCGCAATGCGTCACACCTTCCTCCATGGCACCTGCCTCAGACACCTTACCTACTGTCTCAGCAGAACTACCAAATTCTGCGCGCACAGCTCCAAACTTTGAATCTTGCAGCGTGGCTAATCAACTAATTTCATCTTTGGCATCCCTCAGCAAACCAGTGATGGATGTCATTTTGGAGGCTAGAAGGTCTAGTACTAGAAAATCTTATGCTGGCAAATGGAAAAGATTCTGTGCCTGGAACCAATCACAAGGAATAAGCACAGCAATGCCCAATATTCCTCGGATTCTACAATACTTAACTGAGATGCTTCACAAGGGCCTATCTTTTTCTTCCATAAAAATCCATTTCTCTGCCATTTCAGCTCATTACAATACAGAACCTCTCCTCTTCTCTCATCCTTTGCTAAAGCAGTATCTCAGAGGGGCCAAAAAATTAAGACCTCCCAGGAGAGCACCAACTCCTGCATGGGACCTGAATTTTTTTTTGGAAAAACTCTCTCTCCCTCCTTTTGAGCCAGCTGCTACTGCAGACCTAAAATTTCTCTCCTGGAAATCAGCTTTCCTTTTAGCAGTCACTTCAGCTAGAGGGATTTCAGAATTACAGGCTCTTAAGGCAGTGGAGCCTTTCATTATTTTTCATCCTGACAGGGTGGCTCTCAGGACCAGTCCATCTTTCATGCCTAAGGTGGTATCCAGTGTGGCTCTTAATCAGACAATTCATCTGCCAACTTTCTTCCCCAATCCACAGAACAAAGGTGAGCGGATTCTGCATGCATTGGATGTACACAGACAACTTGGATTCTACTTAAACGGGACAAAATCTCTAATAAAATCTGAACAACTATTGGTGGCATTTGCTGCAGGGGCAGAGGGAAAAACTTTTTCAAAACGGACTGTTTCCAAATGGATAAGCCATTGTATTTGTTTCTGCTATACGCACCATGGTAAACCTATTCCCAAGGGGATCAGGTCTCATTCCACCAGGGCTGCATCTATTTCTGCAGCCTTTCTCAGAGGGGTTCCTACCAGAGACATTCTAGAAGCTGCTACCTGGAGCTCAGTTCATACGTTCACCAAACATTACCATTTACCTCTCTTCTCTAAATCCAGAGCTGGCTTTGCCACTGCTGTCCTGCAGGGCCTTATAGCTGCTCCTAATGCTGTATAAATCCATCCTCCCAACCATAGCTTTGGGATTCTACCCAAATGTAATGACTGCAACAGTGAAACATGAACATAGTACAATTGTGTACACTTACCATAAATGTAGATGTTCGAGTTTATTCACTGTTGCAGTCCTGGTTACCTACCCTCCAGCCCCCTATTTTTCTCTTACTATACCTCCCCCTTCTTTTACTATGCTTAAAAGCCGTTTTGGGTGTATTTGCTTTTGTTTAAAGGTATAATTTTTTGTGTTTTAAATTATATACTTATATATACATATATATTTTTTGCTCCCCATTTGGGGGGCACCTGACATCTGGGGCAAGAAAAACTGATGTAATGGCATCTGCTGCATGTTTTATACCCCTGACAACCTGACATCATGAAAGAAGGGACCGCAACTGACGCAGGACCTAAGACTTTGTTAATCAGGCCTATTGAGGGCAACCTGCCAGCAGATTACCCCAAATGTAATGACTGCAACAGTGAATGCACTCTAACATTTACATTTATGGTAAGTGTACACAACTGTACTTTCTGACACCAGTCGTTGGTCTGAGGCCTTTCTGTAGAATGTCAACATCTCTTGAGGAGTTAGTAGTAGCTCCCAACTTGCATTCGTCTGCAAACTGTCAACCAGAGCCCCTTCGTGTTGGCCTGGACTTCAGAGAAGTAGATACCAAACAGGAGAGGACCAGGACCAAACCCTGTGGGACTCCACTTGTGACTGGTTGGCAGTCTGACTTGAAGTCCGCTTCTTTTACACTGTGGGTTCTACCTGTGAGACAGTTTGTAACCTGCCTAGTGATATAGGGGTTGATGCCTAGCTTAGTGAGTTTTTCTATTATTCCTGAGTGGGGAATAGTATCAAAGGCCTTGGCCAGATCAAGGTAGTCTGTATGAACCACCTTGTCTTCATCCACAGCTCTGGTGACTGACTCAAAGAAGTTGACCAAGTTGAGCAGGCATGATCTACCCTTCATAAAACCAAACTGTGTGGGATACAATGTACGGAGATTTCCTATAACCTTGTTTATTAGGTCCATAATGATGCTTTCCATAGCTTTGCATGTCAGACTAGTCAGGCTAATGGGGCGATAATTCCCAGGGTCTGTAGTCACTCCTCCTCTGTGGGGAGGGATGACTGTAGCAGTGCGCTATTCAGTAGGGACAAAGCCTGAGGTGAGGCTGTGATTTAACAGGGTACACAGGTGAGCTGCCAGTTCACTCTGTAGTTCATGTAGAGCACAGCAAGGGATATTGTCAGGTCCCATAGAAGCTGTATTCCTGGCCTTGAACAGTGCTGTTTTAACCTGTGCAGCAGTAATACTGGGTGCTTGGCGATCTGCTGGTATTGTGACTGGTCCTTTGGGAGAGAGAGAGAGTTGTAAAGTTGGCACTGAATCTGTCTGCCAGTATATTGGCAATATTTGTTGGCTCTGTATAGGAGGTACCATTGTGCTGTAGCTAAGAGCATATCTGGGTATTGCCATGGATATTTTTTGCGTAACTATAGAAGGCATTGTGGTTGTCTTTACTATCTGCTGCAATTCTGTTTTCATAGCTAGCTTTAGAGGATTTGATGAGGGATCCCAATTTTTTGTTGAGGCTGATGAGGAAGTTTTTCCAGTCTTGGGACTTCACCTTTTTCCGCCTCCGTTTCCTCCTCCTGTTGTAGAGTTTGTTTATGGCAGGGGACCACCAGATTGGCTTCCTTTTTATTTTTGGAGAAGAGCATCTTGGTTCTTTTGGGTATGGCGAGATCCATGCATTTGTGTATGTGTTCGTACAGAGCATTGGTGTATGATTCGGCGGTCATGCAACTATTCTCCATTTGTATGGGTGCCATGAAGTTAGCCACCTCTTTTTAGGAGCCTAAAGTTAGCTTTGGAGAAGTTTTTCATGGTGCTAACCTTTGCGGGGGGTGGGAGGGATGTGGATTTCCAAGGTGATTTGTTTGTGGTCAGATCTAACCAGGGAGGAGTTGACTATTGGTGGAGAGCAACGGTCACCCATGTTAGTAATGACCAGGTCAGGGATGGTGCTACCTCTAGTGGGGGTAAGAACGCGCTGGTCCAGGGCATTGGAATTAATGAATTCCAGGAAACATTGGGCAAGTGTATTGGTACATGAGTAGTTCATAGGTAGGTACTAGGCTATTTTCTCGAGGGAATTTATAAGCCTAGCCAGAGTGTGTTGGCTTTGCTGCCCCATTGATTAATTAACTGATCCTCTGTCAAGCAGAGCCAATGAAGTGATCCCAGGGGTGTATTTTCTGTTTTTCCAGTTAATGGAGGGGTAGTTGAAGTCACCCACTGAGTGTGTTAGGTTGGACCCTAATATTCTCCAATGTGCTTAGGAACGTGGAGTGTGAGTCTTGGGACATGGTTGGAGACCTGTAGCAAGCTACAACCTGAGTAGCTGTTTTACCCAGTGTTAGCTGCACCTGAAGTATCTCAGATGCGTTATGTTGGGGCTACCAGTGTGGAGGTGTGTGCATCCTTTATGAATATGGAAACACCGCCGCCTTTGGAGCTTCGGTCCAAGTTCTGGGGGCAAAAGGTGTGGAATGAGTTATAGCCTGGTAGTGCAGGGTTGCTTTCTGCTGCCTTGAACCAGGTCTCTGTTATGGCACAAATGTCGATGTTCTCCATTTTAAGGAGTGCTTCGAGCGAGTGCATTTTGAGATTTAGACTTCTAGCGTTTAGCAGCATGACCCACAGATTGCATTTGTTTATAGCTGTTACGATGGTAATTTGGTCTTTAGAACGCTGCCTTAAAAAGGCACTATAGGGGTGGCAAGCGCCTTGGCCAGTATCTGGAAGCCTAGGGGTGACAGATGCAGGCCATCTCTGGCGAAGCATCAAGGTCTGTTAATCATGTCATCCCAGGCAGACAGATACTAGATCCCCTTAGAATGACACCAGAAACTTAGCCAATTGTTGAAATCGATCATTTTCTGCTTGTACTGTGGTATCATTCTGGGTGGTGATAGGATGCTACTCAAGGCTATGGTTATACCCGCCTGGGCTACATAATCCAAGAGCTTCTTCATGTCTCTCTCCATGTAGTCCAGGGAGATGTCTGGTCATTCACACCCACACGTACAATGACAGAGTCATATTTGTACCTGTTGTTGAGGGACCTGAGTGCATGCGTTATGTGGTGGATCTTGGTGCCTGACAGGCAGGTGACTGTTACTTTCTCCTTATTCAACCTAGTGAGTGGAACATCAATGTGCCTCACTATCGAGTTACCTATGACCAGTGTGTTGGGCATATTGTTTTGCCTTAGTGGCTTTGGTTAAGTGGCACCACACACTGTTTAGGAGAGTTATGTGTATCGTGATTAGTGTTGTGGTGGTAAAGTGCATTTCTGCCTTTGAGGACTGTGCTGTTTGGGTAGAGTTTTATTGAGAGCCTCTGCGAAGGTGGGTGTGTGGTTTGTGTTTTTATGTGAAGGCAGTGCTGGTGTATGTTTTGGAAGGCTGTGTCCCATGTGATGTGGTGCAAGTATTGACTTTCTCCTCTTGGCCAGCTATTCTGGTCTTGAGTGGAGAGTGTATGGCTCCCAATTTGGGTATGTATAAGCAGTACAAGGACAAAATGATTGACTTCAACAATTGGCTAAGCTTCTGGTGTCATTCTAAGGGGATCCAGTATCTGTCTGCTTGGGATGACATGGTTGACGGACCATGATGCTTTGCCACAGATGGCCTGCACCTGTCGCCCCTGGGATTCTGGATACTGGCTAAGGCTCTTGCTGCCCCTATAGTGCCTTTTTTAGGCAAAGTTCAAATAAATTCACCACCGTAACAGGAACAGGCAAGCAAAAACTATGGGTAATGCTACTCAATGCTAGACATCTAAATCTCAAAATGCGCTCACTCGAGGCACTCCTTAAAATGGAGAACATCGATATCTGTGCAGTGACTGAGAACCTGGTTCAAGGCTTCAGAGAGCACCCCTGCACTACCAGGCTATAACTTGTACCACACTTTTTGGTCATGTAACCTGGACTGAAACACCAAAGGCGGAGGTGTGTCCATATTCATTAAGGATATCCACACCTCAAGGCTAGTTGCTCAGCATAATGCATCCGAGGTTATCCAAGTGACAACTAACTCTGAGCAAAACTGCAATACAAATTGTAGTTTGCTACAGATCCCCCACCATGCCCCAGGATTCCCCCTCCTCTTTTCTTGATGTACTGGAAAGTATTAGGGTTCAACCAAACACCCTAATAATGGACAACTTCAACTACCCCACCATTAACTGGGAAAACTACTCGTGTACCAACTCCTTAGCTCAGTGCTTTCTGGAATTCATAAACTCCAATGCCCTGGATCAACTTATCCACACCCCCACCAGGGGCAACAATATCCTAGACCTAGTCATTACCAACATGAGTGACCGATGTTCCACACCTGAAGTCAACTTCTCGTTGGTCCGATCCTACCATAAGCTAATGACCTTTGATATCCACATCCCATCCCCACCTCCTATTAAGGAAACCACGGTAAAAAATTTCTCCAAAGCCAACTTCATGCTTCTTAAGACAGAAGTGGCGAACTTCATGACACCCATGCAGATGGACAATACAGTTGCAACTGCTGAATCCTATACAGATGCACTCTATAAGCACTTACACGAGTGCATGGATCGTGCTATCCCAAACAGAACCAAGACGCTATCCTCCAAAAAAAAGGAAGCCAATCTGGTGGTCCCCTGCCATAAACAAACTGTATAACAGAAGGAAGAAACTGTTGCAAAAGAGAGTAAAATCCCATGAGTGGAGGAGCTCCCTGGTCAGCCTCAGTAAGAAGCTGAGATCCCTTAGAAGATCCTCCAAAGCTAGCTGCGAAAACAAAATCTCCACTAATTCTAAGGACAACCACAAAGCATTCTATAGCTATGTCAAGAATCTCAATGGCAACACCCAGATCTGCTCTGAGTTACAGCACAATGGCACGAAAATTACAGAACCAACTGATATTGCCAACATCCTAGCAGATAAGTTCAGTGCTAACTTTACCCCACCCCACCCCCTAAAGGGCCTATATCTATACAGGAAGAATGCAGAGTCCCTGTAATCACAATTGCGCAGGTAAAAGCTGCACTATCTAAAGCCAAAAACACAGTTTCCGTGGGACTGGGCAACATCCCAGGCTGCATTTTACACGAACTTCAGAATGAACTGGCTCCCCACTTAAGCACCATGTTCAATAATAGTCTCGCATCAGGCTTTGTGCCCACTGAATGGTGCACAGCAACAGTTATCCCACTCCACAAAGGGGGAGCCACCACTGATCCCGGGAACTATCGACCTATTATCCTGACAAGCCTGGTCTGCAAGGCCATGGAATGCATCATCATGGAACTCATAAGCAAAGTCATTGGTAACCTCCAAACTCTGAATCCCACCCAGTTCGGGTTTGTGAAAGGCAGATCATGCCTCCTGAACCTAATCGACTTCTTTGAGGCAGTCACCAAAGCCGTAGATGAGGGTAAGGTGGTTTACACAGCCTATCTTGACCTCACCAAGGCTTTCGACACCATCCCCCATTCTGAAATTATAGCTAAACTCACTAAACTAGGTATAAATCCCTATGTCACAAGATGGGTTGCCAACTGGCTCACTGACTGAACCCACACTGTAAGAGTTGTAGACTCCAAATCTGACTTCAAAGCAGTGACAAGTGGAGTACCACAGGGTTCTGTTTTGGGAGTTCTCCTGTTTTGATATCTACTTCTCTGAAGTACAGGCTAACACAGAAGGCCTCTGGCTAACGAAGTTCACAGATGACTGCAATCTAGGAGCCATAGTCAAGTTCCCAAATGATGTGGACATCCTACAGAAGGGCATCGCTGAGACAGATGCCTGGTGTCAGAGCCATGGCCTCAAGCTCGATGCCAAAAAGTGCAGCGTCATCCCCTTTGGTAAAAACTCTGTACCCATGAACTACCACATAGGCAGCAATCTACTTAACACCGAGTGTGTGATAAGAGACCTTGGGACCCAGGTGGACTGTATTCTCTCCTTTGATAGTTACATCACCACAGTAGTCAGGAAGTCCTTCTACATGGCACACTGCATCATAAAAAGGTTCTCATCCAGGAAAGAAGAGGTCATTGTTCCCCTCTACTCAACACTCATTAAACCCATTATAAAGTACAATGCCCCTTTTGGAATGTACCTCACAAGACCTCTGCAGCAGCTGGAAAGGCCACAGAAGTACCTCACAAAGAGTATTACTGGCCTCAAGCAAATGCCCTACACTGACCGCCTCAAAAACCTCCAGCTTTACTCCGTAGCATATCGCCTACTCCGAGGTGATCTCTGCCTAACATATAAAGCTATGTCAAACCCAGAGCTGCAGGACATGCTACACCTAAAGAAATCCCAATCCCTCCGAGCTACACGCTCTAGGGATCTAAACCTTGTCACCACAATACATGACATGCTCGAGGGATAGATTCCTGTCCCAGAGACTTCCCATACTCTGGAAAAGGGTACCCATCTATGTCAAGCAAAGTTCTTCATTAGCACTCTTCAAGAAAAATCTTGAGTGGATGGGAAACAGGAAAATAACTTTCTTGGGTGGCGTAAGCCAGGGAACCTTATTGGCTAGGCTTATGTAGGCCCTTGGGCTGACGGCCTAGTACACCTACCCATGAACCTATGAGATTTCTCGCAAGTCTGAATGTTGGGAGGTAAGAGGAGGAGAGGGTTGTTGGTGTACATGAGGAGTTGCTACATTGCCTTGGGATGCCCAAGTTCACCAGGTGAAAATGAGAAAGGACAGGGAGCTGACCTTTAGACATGTCTGGAGAGGTGGGCATTAAATAAATAGTACTGGAGCTGTTTCCTTGTAGAATGTTTAGTGCTGGTAGTACTTGTGTGCTACAATAATTGCTAGAAGTAGTCTGGTAAAGTGCTAAACTAATAAGCTAGTAAAAGTGCTGGAGAGGAGAGAACTAGCAGATCTAAGGGAAAAGCTGTAGAGCAGATTTTGGCACTGCTCAGAAGCTTACAAGCAATTCTGGATACAACAAATCTGTATCTGGACTAGACTAGTTACAGGAAAGGCGGGAAGCAAGCGCAAATGTGGGCTTTTAAACCAGAAAGTTGAAAGAGATGGAAAACTGCCCAAACAGCCAATAAACTACAATTTCTGGGCCAGAGACCACTCCTCTTGTGGTAGAAAGGCTACTTAATGCTTACCACTCTCACTGGTAAGCTAGAAGGCTTCCCTCCAACACAGAAAGGCTTGGGGGGAGGGGCTCAGAAGTTTACATACAGCCCTGGATACAGCAAATCTGTATCTGGACTAGTCTAGTTACAGGAAATGTAGGAAACGAGCATACATTTTTTTTTTTTTTTTAAATACAGAAAAGCTGCTAAAACGGCACTGAAAACAATTCAAGTGCACTGCAAGCTAGCACACTTGAGTGCATAGCTGTATTTAAGCAAATACAGTTTAAACAAATGCAATTTAGTCAAAATGTATTATGAACTGAATTCAGTTGTTGTTTTATTCAACTCTGAACAGGTAAAAAGTGCCAAACAATTTAATTATCACCTGAGAAGCATACTCAGAAGTCCAGGAAAAGACAAAATTAGCATTGATCATTGAAATTGCAACACCCAGTGACTACAGTGTCTTATGTACAGAGCGACACAAAGTCATAAAATACCAGGATTTAGAGGTGGAAGCGAGGACAGTGTGGAAGGCTACCCATACAGTGGAAGGATATCCGTACAGTTCCAATAGTAGTAGGAGCAATAGGTCTTGTAAAAATGAATTTACAATCGTACTTGGATATGCTACCAATACATGTAACCAAATATGAATTGCAGAAGTCAGTGCTGGGACCATTGTGGGTACTGCAAAAAGCACTTCTGGCTAACATCAAAGATTGGAACAATACTACTTTCATGAACTTTAGTCATACTTTGACTTAGGAATGGGGTACTTTTCTGTCATGGTATTAGAAACCCAAAAGACTTAGAGAAATTAAACGTAAGAGCTTAACAGAAGAGGATAGAGTGATGAACTTTCTCATTACTCCGGTTCAAAAGAGAGTTATTCTGGCTCAGTCTCCAATCAGACCCGTGGGCCTGCCAGCATCCCAGCATCACAACACTTCTCCAATCCGACCTGTGAATTCAGAGCCCCCAGATCTGTAACCTTCGACTCTGACCACTTCAGAGCAGGAGACCTCTCGGAGCCAAAGCATTAATGCTGGCAGTAAGGGGTTGGGATTGACTCCAAGGCTTTTTGAGCCATCCTTGCTTCTGGAGCTCCAGCATTAGATAGCTCTGCATTGACTCCCTCCTCAAGACAGGATTCCACGAGGCTACAGAGGACTACTCCGGGGGCCACGGCTCCTATGCTATTACCTGTTTCTCCTGGACCCTCTTCCTTTGAGGTTGTGGAGAGGGCCTTCTCATTACCCCAAGAATGGGCATCCTTGTCCTCTTTGGATCATACCTTTCCTCCACTGACTCTGAGCACTGATTCTGTTATGCCTGCTGCACCAGAACAGCCATCCCATTGTAGCCCTTCAGCCAGTCCTTGTACAGGACTCCCAATCTTTTTCTGGTACCTCACCAGACCATCCCACTGATGAGATCCCTAGAAAGCGAATGTGCAAAAGGAGGCACCTAGATTCCCTGCGAGAATCTGTCACTGAAGACACTGACTTCGATGAAGGGGTAGGGTCTTCCAAATCTCCACCTGATGATGTCTCTTTTGGAGAGATACAAGAGCTCCTTAAACAGAGAGGAGGGGGTCTTCCAATACCCCTTTCCAGGAGTCAGTTTTTTCTAGAGGATTTCACGGCTGGCTTAGCAGTGTCTTGAGTGGTCCCTCTAGCTGATGAGTTAATTAGCCTTATCTCATGGAGGGAACCTTATACAACGAAACCTATTTCTACCAGACCCAAGAAGTTTCTAGCTCGTCCTAAAGATAGGGTCCACTGGAGCGTGGGAGTCCCTATAGAGGCCATGGTGGTGGTGATGGTGATGAACAAAAGAGAGCTTTCAGAACAGAGCTCATCTGTCCACCCTCCCTAATAGAGAGTTGAGGGCATTGGGCAGGCTTGGCAAGTGCATTTATGCCTCTGTGACATTTGCAATTCGGTCACTGAATTATTTGACATTTTACCAGGCTACAAAGAGATTTGTTCAAGAGCTTTCCAGATCTCTTTCAGGGTCCATGTCTGTGGAGAATCAGACTAAAGCTTCTTCACAACTGGCTGCCCTACAGTCCATCACCAATGTGTCCATGAGGTTAATTTCTCATGATGCTGAGGGTATCTCTAGGGCTGCGGGTTCAGGCGTAGTGGTCAGATAGCATGCCTGGATGAGTTTGTGTGATTTTGCAGAGCCACTTTCATTCATCAGTGCTTTCTTTGATGGATCGCCTTTGTTCGGCCCGAAAGTTAAAGAAACAGTCTGCAGAAGTGAATAAGAAGGGAAGACTCTGCCATTGGGATTCGTTTTTCTTTTCGGAGATCTTTCTTCAGGAATTGGTGAGGTAGTAGAAAGATGCCGTTCTGCAAGTTCAAAAGGCCTTTCCAGGAGTCATGAAATTGCTACTCTCAGGACGGGGGGGGGGGGGTACTCTAATGGGAAGACACAGTCCTGTGGCAGTGGTGGCCCACAAAACCAGGGCTTTAGAGATGCCTTCTTTGACAGACCCTACCAGTGCTCCTGAAGGATTATTAGATTGCTGCACTCTGGAGGCAATTGGTTGGGTGGGTGCTCATCTCTGCACCCAGAAGCCTGGGTTTCCATAAAAGACATTTTGGTCCAGAAAATCAGATCTAGAGGCAATTTCATACCAGTTTCCTAAATTCCACCAGCAAAGATGAAAAAGATGCCCAATGTTCCACATAATCTGAGGGAAGCTGAAGCCTTGGAAAAAGAAAAGCTGCTGGAAAAAGACATCCAAAAAGTTTTCCCAAACCAACAAGGATTTGCAGTTTACTCAAGATTCTTTTTAGTGCCAAAGAAGACAGGGGACTTGAGGCCAGTTCTGGATCTCAGCAGACTCAACCAGTGTGTGAAATATTCAGAGTTCCAGATGGTCACGTTTCAGTCCATTTTGCTTTTTCTACAAAAGGACAACTGGATGTGCTTGAGAGATTTTCAAGATGCATACAATCATATCAAACTGCACAGGCACTCAAAAAGATACCTGCACTTCTGGCTAGGAGCCAGCCATTAGTTCAGAGCATTGCCCTTTGGTCTCACCACAGTGCTCAGGGTGTTCATGAAATGTATGGTGGTGGTAGCAGCTCACCTGAGACTGCTGGGATTCTGCGTGTTTCCATATCTAGATGACTGGCTTCTGACTGCCCCATCCAGGCATCTTTTGATTCAAGCGAGAATTACTTGCTCCAGTTATGTTGCTCTTTGGGCAACAGTCAGTTGCGCAAAATTACAGCTTACTCCTACACAGACCCTGAAGTTCACAGATGCTTGTCTAGCCATGACCAACAAGATAGCTTCACTTCCTATAACAAGAGTTTGCATACTCTGGTCATGAAGGTGATCTCTTTCCCGTCTGACAAGACTAGTCCTCCAAGTGTTAGGATTGATGGCAGCCGCAATAACTCTGGTCCTGTTAGCCAGATATCATATGCGTGTCCTTCAGTGGTCTCTCTCAGTACAGTGGTCTATACTTGTACATCCTCAAAGCGAGGGAGTCTGGATTTCCAAATTTTTCAAGAAATATATTTTTGGGCGGATTCATTCAAAAGAATGTCAAGACACCCCCCCCCCCCCTAAACCAGTAGCCAGTATCATCATGGACGCTCGACAGATTGTGGGGATAATTCATGGGAATGACGGTCCAAGGTATGTGGTCTCCTGAAGATTCCATTCTGCCCATCACTGTCCTGGAGATGAGAGCAGTCTTACTAGTGAAAGTAACAAAAAAACAGCTGAGGAGTGCTAAAAAAAACCCAGTTCTTTATTTTTTTTGTTGCAATAAAGAACTGGGATTTTTTTAGCACTCTGCGGCTGTTTTTTTTTTTTTTTGTTACTTTCAGTGTTTTTTTTTCGTAATTGTCTTTTAGCAGTCTTACTAGTGTTGCAGGCTTTTCAAGATGTTCTGCCTTTGGGAATAATTGCGATACATATTGACAATGTTAGCAATCTAATATATTAATAAATGGGGGGAACTGGATCTTACCCATTATGTCAAGAGGCAATGAGAGTATGGCCGTGGGCGTTTTCTTCTGGTCATTTTCTTTTGGCAACACATATACCAGGGAAAGCCAATGTTCTTGCAGACCGACTAAGCAGGTGCATTTTAATGCCTTATGAGTGGTCTCTTACAAACGGTCATCTTCTTTCGGCTTTTCCCGTTAGGGGTCGCCACAGCAGATCACCTGTTTCCATTTCTTCCTGTCCTCTGCATCTTCCTGTGTCACACCAACCACCTGCATGTCTTTTCTCACCACATCCATAAACCTCATCTTAGGCCTTCCTCTTTTCCTGTTACCTGGTAGCTTCATCCTTAGCATATTTTTCGCAATATACTCGGCATCCCTCCTCAGCACTTGTCCAAACCAACGTAATCGTGCCTCTGGCTTTGTCTCCAAACCTTCCAACTTGGGCTGACCCTCTAGTATACTTATTCCTAATCCTGTCCACCCTCATCACACCCAGTGCAAATCGTAACATCTTTAATTCTGCCACATCCAGCTCAAACTCCTGCCTTTTTGTTAATGCCACTGTCTCCAACCCATATAACATAGCTGGTCTCACTACCCTCTTGTAGACCTTCCCTTTCACTCTTACAGGTACTAGTCTGTCACAAATCACTCTTGACACTCTTCTCCACTCACTCCGTCCTGCCTGTACTCTCTTCTTCACCTCTCTTCCACACTCACCGTTACTCTGAACTATTGACCCCAAGTATGTAAACTCATCCACCTTCGCCAGCTCTACTCCTTGCATCCTCACTATTCCTCTATCCTCCCTCTCATTCACACACACATATTCTGTCTTAGTCCTGCTGACCTTCATTCCTCTTCTCTCTAGAGCATATCTCCATCTCTCCAGGGTCTCATCCACCTGTTCCCTACTCTCACTACAGATCCGAATGTCATCTGCAAACATCATAGTCCACGGGGGCTCCTGTCTGATCTCGTCTGTCAATCTGTCCATCGCCGTTGCAAATAAGAAAGGGCTCAGAGCTGATCCTTGATGTAACCCCACCTCCACCTTAAACGCGTCCGTCACTCCCACCGCAGACCTCACCGCTGTCACACTACCCTCATACATATCCTGTGCCACTCTTACATACTTTTCTGACACTCCTGACTTCCTCATACAATACCACAACTCCTCTGTAGGCACCCTGTCATATGCTTTCTCTAAGTCTACAAACACACAATGCAACTCCTTCTGACATTCTCTGTACTTCTCCATCAACACTCTCAGAGCAAAGATCGCATCTGTAGTGCTCTTTCCCGGCATGAAACCATACTGCTGATCACTAATCATCATGTCCCTTCTTAAACCTTGCTTCCACTACTCTTTCCCACAACTTCATGCTGTGACTGATCAATTTAATCCCTCTGTAGTTACTACAGCTCTGTACATCACCCTTATTCTTAAAAATTGGTACCTGATGGAAGATATTTTTCACTATTGGGGTCAACCTTGCTGCGATCTTATTGCTTCTACCCTCAACAGCAGCAGGTTCTTTGCCCTTATCTCTCCACAGGGGAGTCACCAAGAGGTACCCTGCTCCACCATTGGCTCCGTTGTCTCCTATATGCTTATTCCCATTTACCATTAATCCCTTAACTTCTACAGAAAACATTCTGGTTGAAGACCCCTTTGGGTCTCAACAGGTCTGGTTTGCCTTCCTCTGGCCTCATCTTGTTTATCCTCTTTAGATACTGGCTCCACGTCCAAACCTTCTATCTCGCCCAACAGAAATGCGGCATCCAGTTATCAACAGCCTCAAGTTAACCTCATATTTCAGTTCCAGTGATGGCTAGATATTCCAGGCTTTCTTCCTCGGCTTGACCGATTCTTTTATCCTCTCAGAAGCTTTCCCGTAGGAAAATTTACAAGAGTAAATGGAAAAGATTTTCAGTATGGGCCCTTCAGAGAGATATGGATCTTTACTTCGCTCCAGTCTCAGCAGTTCTTGATTTTTTTTGTTCTCCATTTTTAACAGTGGGGTGAGTTACAGTACTATCAAAGTTCAACTAACCGCTATTTCAGATTTTCCTTCAGGAATTTCACTCTTCCCTGGCTTCCTCAAGATTATGCAAGACCATCCTTAAAGGTACTTTTCTACTCAGGTCTCCTAGTTAGAGATTATAATCTTAGTTAGGATTTGACTGTTCTCTTATAAGATCTTACCCTACCTCCCTTTGAACCTTCTGTTAAGATTGATGTTAAGTTTCTACCCTGGAAAACAGTCTTCTGGTTGTTATGTCTGCTAGACGTATCTGGACTCCAAGCCCTTTCTGCAAGACCTCCATACCTTGGCTTTCATAAAGATAGTCTCTTTATGCACAAGCCCTTCCCTTCTACCTGAGGTAGCATCCGAATCCAACTGAAATCAGGTGTTCAGTTTACCCGTGTTCTTCTATAATTTTGCAGAAAAAGAGGTGAATATATGCTGCATCATCTGGACGTGCGTAGGCAACTGAGTTTTTATTTACACAGAAAGTGGGATCTCAGAAATCTAATCAGTATTTTCTCTCTTTCCAAGAACAAGTTGGGTAAAGCAGTTTCTAAATTTACTCTAGCCAAATGGTTACTTGATTTGTATATCCTTTAAGAAAGCGGTTTGGCCTTACCGAAGTCCACCAAAGCACATTCCATGAGGTAGATAGCCACCTCATTGGCCATCCGGTCACGAGCTTCCACAAATGATATGTATGTGCAGCAGCCACTTTTTTCACTGCTCAGACCTTTATTGCTCATTACAAGTCAGGCGTAATCTCCCGAAGCAGGGCAGCATTTAGTTCCGCTGTACTCTAAAATATCCTTCCATGAACAACGCCCATTGTTCATCTTGCTGGGGACTCTGTCCCATTAATTGAGGAATGAGTGAAAATGACATCAGATGCAAAAGTTAAGTACTCATCATATTGATGCATCTGTGTTGTCCATTTTCAGTCTTCCTCAGCTCGACAACCTTTAACCCCCTTCCCTTTATCCCTTAGGCCTCACTAGGATGTCTTTTTGTGAACTCCTCTGTTCTCTGCTTTGAGCTCCAGCTTTTCTCTGTCTTTATCTTGTTTTCCGTTTTGTTTTCCTTTGTACTGCAATGTCCAATACATATCACTGTCGGGCTTAACCAGGAGAGTGGGGCATTATGGGTAGAGGGAAGAGTTCAAGAGTGGGATCAGGGAGTTTGGTAAAAGCGGCTGAGTTGGATCCACGAGTTGAGAAAAAATGAAAATGGACAACACAGATGCATTGTTATGGTACACAACTTTTGATGTGACGTTGTCAGTCTCGTCTTCATTCTCACTGATGCGTTGGATCTGTCTCAGCCTTTACATAAGCTCAAGGTACTCAGTGAAGTTCGTGGGCATTTTTTCCTACCCATAATGAAACTGTTCTATAACCTCAGATGTCATTTGCTGCGCAGCGAAGAGGTTTCTGTTAGCTAAGCTCTGGGCTAAGTATTGTTAATTGTTTAATTATTGTTATCTTAAACCTTTCTTTTCTTAGTCTACCTTCTTTTTGTTAGTGAGAGTCTTCCCTGCCTGTTAAAGTTAGATGATCTCCGTGGTCCGTTTTAATTAGTGGATGAATTTCTCTCCCTTTCCTTCTATTCTGTAATCGTCCATTTTAGTTAGAGGATGATTTTTGTGTGTTCTGCCAAAAAAAAAAAAAATTTTTCTCTTGGTATTTCCCAATGCCCTTCTAATTCTACTTCAGTGTGTTTGAGTGTGCATGTGTTTGTTACTATGTCGCAAAAGCAGGAAGGGAAACCATTAGGTTTCAAAGTGTGTGAAAAATGCGGGAAGAAGATGCCCCTTAGTGATTCTCACATTCTCTGTGTTTATTGCTTGGGGCCTCTTCATCTCCAAGAAAATTGCTTCATATGTCACGGTTTTCATCAGCGAGTGCTTATGGAGCACAAGAATAAGTTGATTTTAAAGGGTTCATTAAAAACTCCCTTTTTAGAGGCGATTTCTTTAGAGTCTTTAAAATCTCCGGACAAGACTTCAAAAAGGGCATCTTCTTCTCCAAAAGGTTTGTCTGAGCTGAGAACAAAAACCCCTATACTCTCTTCTCCACCAGCATCTTTTGAGCAGAAAGTCATTCCTGGATCCAAGACTACATCGGAGCCGACAGAACCTTTGGTCTGGCGACTCCACATCAGAGCTGATCACCTTCACTTGAACCTGTGACTTCTTGGCTCCCATCACCATTACTGGCTAGATCCCCATCTCTTTCTACTCATTCTACCAGGAGCTTATCCGATGAAGACCTGGATAAGGTTGTGCAGAGGTTGCAGAAGACTCTGGCCCTGGCTAAACGTCTGTTGGATTTGAGCCGAAGGAAATCTGATCAGATGCAGTCCACCTCCCTAGTAACTGTTCCTCCTCCGATCCGTCCTTCAGTTTCGGAGCCAGAAGACTCCGATCTCCAGATTGTGTCTGTGGCAGGTCCAGGACTATGTTTCCTCTGAGGAGACATTTGCCCTGAGCGTTTCACTCCATTTGGAGCAGGACACCTTTAGGAGCCGACACTCTCCAGATCCTCTGAGCCAGCTCTGATCTCTCCAGATCCGACTCTGCCTCTCGGGGCTTTGACGCAGATGAGTTCTGCTCCTACCATGGCTTCAGAGCTTCTGTCGCTGGTTCTGCGGATGCCCTCGGCCTTGATGTCTGCTGAATCCAGGGGAGTACTCGAGGTGGGGGCAGTCTGCGTTCAAAGTTATGAACAGGGTTTTGACTCCTATCAAGTCTAGGGCACATCTTTCATTTTATCTTCCTCCCTCTATGGGCCAGTTGTCTTAATCCTCTCGGGTAACCCTTCCACCAGATCAGAGATACCAGGCCTCAGGTTGTCCACCAGGAGACACCCCCTCTTCTGAAACCTCTCCAGAGCATCCCACTGAGGAGGCCCCTCGGAAGAGGACCTGCAAGAGGAAGCACCTGGACTCCCCAGAGGAGTCTATTGCATCAGACACTGACCTTGTTGAGGCAGAGGGGTCCCCAAGGTCACCTCCTGAGGATGTTTCCTTCGGAGACATCCTGGAATTATTAAAACAGAGAGGTGACTGGCAGTCCAACCCCACCTTTGGGCAAGTTGTCAGTTTACCTGACAGCCTTTGGGTCTCACCCTTCCTCCTCTTGGGTGACTCTTCCTTCTGACAAGCTTATGGACTTAATATCTAGGAAGGCTTGGGAGACCCCAGATTCCATAGAGCCTACTCCTAAATGGCCAAACAAGTTCATTACTGCCTTTAAGGATAACAGATTTCTGACTAAAGGAGTTGCAGTTGATGCCATGGTCGTGGCGGCTGCCACTAAAAAGAAGCTGAGCCCAGCTCCTTTATCCATCCTCCTAATAAAGACTCTAGGAGTATGGATAGATATGGGAAGCTAGTGTTTTTGTCAGCGACCTTTGCACTTCGGTCTCTGAACTAGGCTACAGAGGGACCTGATAAAGGAACTCAGACTCCCTTCAAGGAGCTATAGCTGATGCAGTAGCAGATGGTTACTGCTCAGCTCGCCACCCTCAGTTCTGTAGTAAACTCTTCCATGAGGCTCTCATCCCGTGCTGCAGATGGAACGAGTAGAGCTGCGAGTTCAGGTATTGTTCTTTGGTGATGGACCTGGATGTGACTTTGCGGAGCCCTTCAAGTCTACCTTAAATGGCCCGTTTGACAGCTCCTCTCTCTTTGGGCCAAAAGTAAAAGAAATACTCACCAGGTGTGAACAAGAAGCCAAGAGTATGTTTTTCTGCACCCACCCGAGCTTTTCCAAAGGGTCAGAGGGGTGTTGGAAAAATGTGATTCAGAAAATCCCACCGGGTTTTCCATGGCGCACAAGGTGAAAGTTCCCCCACGGGCAGAGGAGGGAACAGTAATGGTAGACGCCGCCCTCGCGGCAGAGGAGGCCTGCATAATTAGGGCTCAAGAGAATCTTTCTTTGGAAGGCCCTACCAGCGTTCCTGAAGGAGTGCCTGATTGCTCGCCTCTGGAGGCAGTCGGGGGTCATTTGTCTGTCATTTGTGATACTTTGACACGTTTCTTGGTGCAGAGGGGTGCAGAATATAATATCCAGGGAATATGTCATTCCCTTCACCTATTCTGCTCCTATAAGCACATCAGTTCTGGATGTTCCACCCAGTCAAAAGGAATAGGTAACTTTTTAGAAATTCAAAAGTTGCTAAACAAAATAGTCCTCCAACAAGTCCCTGCAAGACAATAAAGGATCCAGAACTTACTCAAGATTCTTTTTAGTTCCAAAGAAAACAGGGGACTGGAGACTCATTTTGGATCTCGGCATTCTAAACAGGTCTATGAAAAAGAGCAAGTTCCGAATGGTAACACTGCAGTCAGTACATCTACTGTTGGGAGAAGGCAGTTGGATGTGCTCCATAGACCTTCAGGGTGTGTACTACCGCATTCTAATGAGCAAGCGATCCAGAAGGTTTTTACACTTCTGGCTAGGAGCCAGTCACTTCCAGTTTTGAGGTCTGCCCTTTGGTTTCACTACAGCCCCCAGAGTGTTCACTAAATGCATGGCAGTAGTATCAACTCACCTGCGATGCAAAGGATTCTGTGTGTTTCCATATCTGGACGACTGGCTCATCTCTGGTCTGACCAGGCATCTTCTTCAGAAAGCCAGGAATTTCGCCTTTCAACTTTGTACATCCCTTGGAATCACCAAAAATTAAGAAAAAACTGCTCTAGAGCAATGTCGATCCTTTTTTCATAGAAGCACAAATAAACACAATCATCATGTCAGCAAAGCTTCCCAAAGAAAGAGTACATGATCTTCGGCATTATGTAAGGATGCTGATCAACAAGAGAAAGGCTTCTCTCGTTGATCAGCAAGAGAAAGGCTTCTTCCAAACTAGTCTTACAGGTTCTAGGCAAAATGGCTGCTTCAGTTGTACTAATACCATTAGCTCGACAATGTACAAGAATCCTCCAGTGACTACTTTCGACACAATGATCTTTTCATGATCTCTGTCACACAATATTATACTAACCAACTCTTGCAAAAGAGACCTTCAGTGGTGGCTCAACTCTCCCCTAATCTCTCAAGGCTGTACCTTTCTCCCCCCTCAGCCCCAAGCTGCAATGACCACAGACGCGTCTCAGATAGGGTGGGGGCATTATCTGGGGAACACAGTCCAAGGTACTTGGCAAGAACACCAGGCCCATTTGCACATAAATATTCTAGAGATAAGAGTGTTGCTCCTAGCGTTAAAAGCATTTCAGAACTCTCTCCCTCTAGGTACAATAACAATTCAATCAGACAACATGTCTGTGGTCTAGTATACAAACAAGAGGGAACCAGATCTTACCCCTTATTTTGAGAAGCCCTGAGGGTCTGGCAATGGGCAGAAGCCTCCAACCACTTTCTCATAGCAACCCACGTTCTGGGGAAATCTACCGTGATTGCAGACAAACTAAGCAGAACCATTCTTTGGCCACAAGTGGTCCCTCAGTCAGAAAGTGGCGGAAGAGATCTTCCGCAAATGGGGCTAGCCTTGCTGCAATCTTTGTGTCACCCATCAGTGCCAAATGCAACAACTACTTTGTCCTCATTCCCCTGGCAGAGGAGTAGCCAGGGGATGCGCTTGTTCATGATTGGCCCCCAGGACTTCTTTGTTTCCCACCAATGCCTCTGATTCCAAAGTCCCTACAGAAAGCAAGCTTGCTGGAGACCACAGTAATCCTAATTGCCCTCTATTGGCCTTGACAGATATGGTTCCCCTTTATTTGGCCTCATGTACAGTAGGGACCATGGATACTGGACCCAGTTCCGGATCTGCTGACACACCCATCAGAAGAACTTCATCCCAGCCTACACAATCTTAAACTGACAGCTTGGCTGCTCTGTTTCCCGTGATAGCCAGGTTTCCTTTGCTTTCTTCTCCAGTAAAACGCATTTTGCTTTCTTCCCACAAGAACTCTTCTCGGAAACTGTACAAGAGTAAATGGCAAAGATTTGTGGCCAGGTCTAATCTTAATCACATAGATCCATTCACAGCACCTTTGCATTCTAGTCTGGAATTTTTAACCAAATTATTCAGTGAGGGAGCTGCTCAAGCTACTATTATGATTCAGTTAGCAGCGATCTCTAATTTTCACATTGGAGATAATGATACTGCTGTAATTTTAAACAAACTTTGTAAAGCATTCCTCAGAGGTCCTTCCTTAATTTGCCCTCTACAGAAACCCTATTCCACCTTGAGAATTGAATTTTGTGTTGTCAAAGCTTGTTTACCCACCTTTCAAACATTTTGCTACATGTGATTTGAAATAGTTATGGACAATGCTTCTTTTAGTAGCTATAGCTTCAGCAAGAAGGGTGGTGGGGAGGGTGGCCTAATGGTTAAGGTGTTTGTCTTACAAACACAAGGTGCAGGGTTTGAGTCTCACAAGGGATAATTGGCTAGGCTTAAAATGGCTCGCAGGGGCAGTTAGCCTAGTACTAATCTATGAACCTATGAACCTAAGAGTGTCCAAGTTACAGGCCCTGTCCTCTAAGCATCCATACATGATTTTTCATAGAGACAGAATCTCTCTGGGAACGAACCCTTCCTTTTTACCTAAGGTGGTTTCCGAAACTATCCTCAACCAGTCTATTGAATTAACGGTGTTCTTTCCAAACTTTCAAAACAAGGGAGAGTACACTCTCCACCTTTTAGTTGTTCATAGACAATTACATTTCTGTTTGCACAGGACATCACAATTCAAAGTCAGATCAGCTCTTAATCTCATATTCAGGCATTAAAAAAGATCAACCAGTTTCTAAGGTAACACTATCCAATTGGCTGTCACAATGTGTATCTTTCATATACAATTCTAGTGAAAAGACTGTAATCCTATTAGAGCTCATTCTATCAGGTCAATTGCTACTTCAGCAGCTTTCCAAGCCAGATTGCCCTTAGACAGTATCTGTGTTGCGGCAACGTGGACTAAGCCACATACCTTTATTAGTCACTAAAAGTTGGATTTGGCGTCTAGGAGTAGAGCATCCTTTGGTTCTATGGTTCTGAAAAATATTCTCCCATGAGCCACCCAAGATTTAGTAAGCTAGGGACGCGGTCCCATCAGTGAGAATAAAGACTAGATTGACAACATCACATAAAGAAGTTATGTACTTATTTATTTATTCCATTTATTTACTGGGAAAGTCCACTGGGCCTAGGTGAGCCCATTTTCAGTGGAGGCCCGGGGAGAAAAAGAGCTCCACATAAAAGTCAACATTACAGAAATACAAATAACAAAAATGTAGCACTATTTACAGTTTTTTAGCAATTCCATTGCAGTTTTGTGGTAGTCAGTCGATATTAACATGTACTTTAGGTCATATAGATGCCATAGACATTATTTGTTGGGAGGCAGAAAAAAAACAGTAACCTCGTATACAATTATTTACATGCATTTAAATCTGTGTAGGCAGTGTAGTAACAGTCATAGGTATGGCTGCAGACCTGCTAAGAGTGCATACCTGTAGCCCCAGAGAGTGGGAGTAGTGAGAAGAGAAGAAGAGTTATTTCTGGCATGGGCATAACCAGCAGGTAGAGAGGTGTTGTCTGAGGGATTTTTTTAAGGAGAGCAGGGTATGAGATGGAGATTATTGAGGTTGGGAGGTTATTCCGAAGTTTGGAGGTAGTGACTTATCATAACATACCAAGTGTGTTGTTCATCTAGTCCTTTATTCTCACAACCCACCCACCATTCTCCCTCCTAGGAGACTGAGAAGCTCTAATTGGATCTTTACAGGACTGTACAGCCTCTGAGGGTATGTCTTGTGTAATGTGTTTGTTGCATATTCTTTGTAATGTGCACTTCTGGTCACTGCTGGAGGGCAAACAATATCTGAGCTTATAGAACAGTTGCATTATGGGTAGGGAAAATGGTCAAGAGCTTGGCTGAAGTTCTTGAGCTTATGTAAAGGCCAAGACTGATCCAGTGGATCGGATACGACCCATCAGTGAGATTTAAAGGACGAGATGGACAACACACATGGAATGTTATGGTAAGTACATAACTTATTTTTTTTCTTAGTTGAGAACTTCATATCAGCCTGATGAACTGTTCAAATGAGTGAGTGTCAGTTGTTTCAACATAAAATTATGATCCCATGGAGGAGCCACATGTTTCCTGAGTGAATGGATATGTAAAACCCTTTCAAAAATTGCCTGACTTGAGAAAGAGAGGAAAAGGGGAGGATCCATGGACAGACAAGCAGAGATGGCCGATTAGATGAACTATGGTAGAGGAGTGAGAGGCCACAGGATATCAACTTGCACAAATATTGAAGAAGTGGGGGCAATCTGGCATTAAATTAGTCCTGGTTCTTGCTAAGGCATCATATAGAAAGTACTTTTCACTGACTTGTATATGATTTCTTAGTATTAAGTTTGTTTGACTTCTGTAGTATTTGCTGCATGTCCTCGCAAAAAGGTGTCTAAAAGGTATCAAAATTCTATCATTCCAGGCAGTCATTTGAAGAGATTTCAGAGGGGGGTTATCAAACAACCCATGTTATGTCAGTAAGCCCAGTCTGTGAGGGAGTCTGTTGTAACTGCCCTTGGCCTAATTCCAAAGAAGGGAGAATCAGTGTTGCCTGGGCCAAAATAGATCAAAACCATTATCTTTGGAGAGTTTGCCTGAATCTTCCGAATGACCTTGGATATCCGTGGAAAGGGTGGATAAGCATATAGGAACATTCCAGTCCAAGAGAAAGAAAAAAAAATCTGTCTTTCAGGCCTGCTTACAAAGAATCCTGATCAGGATTTCTTTAGTTGTCTGTTCTGACTGAGGCAAATGGTCAGGCGGTGGGGAGCTACTCAGATAGATCCAGTTCTTGAAAGACCCCTGCACTCAACTTCCATTCATGAGGTTCTGTCTTGGTCCTGCTTAGCTTGTTTACAACAGTGTTTTGCTGTGATGGAATGTAAGATGTCTGCGGGTATAGATTTTGCTGTGTTGTGAAATCCTAAGCTACCACAGCTAATCTTCACAGGGGGTTAGGTTCTGGTATCCCTCCTGTTTATGTACCGCATTAGTGTGGTGTTGCCTGTAACCTCCTGAAGGAGACCTTTGGGAGCATAGATGATGTGGAGACTTGAACTTAAGACTACCAACACTTCTTTGATATATGAACCTTTGTCTGCCCTGACTGTCCAACGGGCCCTGCACCTTCACCCTGTGGATGTGGCTGTCCAAAGTCTGAGGCATCTTTTGTAATGGATCAGATCTGAGCTGGAGGAGAAAAAGGAGTACCAGAGTTTAGAGTCAGCTGAGTCTTTCACCACTTTAACTCTTATTTTACAAATCCCAGAATGGGTATCTGAAAATCCAGAGGATGTTGGTGCTCGGACAAGAATGGTTTTGAGGAACCATTGCATTTTTCTCATGTACAGTCTATACAAAGGTATTGAGAATCATAGAAGCCATGGCAGGAAACCATGGAGAAGTTTAGGAGTTGATGTGTTTAGTGGCTTGCTTTTTCATGAAGTGGAAAAGCTCTCTGTATGAATGCATACAGAAGACCCCCCAGAAGAAACTATTTATTGAAAAAGAATGAGAGGAAATTTCAAAGTGTTTGGAGTCCCAGACTGAAGATCTTTGAAGGCTTGGAGATCCCTGACACCGAGTCCAACTCTGCAAAAGATAAAACTGTCATAAAGATATGGAAAATATTTGAATGTCTTGTAACCTGCAATGAGTTATTACCGGAGCTAGTCACTTTGTAAAGGCTGTTCGTGCTGAAGATAGCTCAAAGGGTAATGCAGAGAATTGAAAATGTGGACTAGATGCAAAGAACTTGGAAAACGTTGTTTGAAATATTTGTGAATAGGAATGTGATAATTATCTTTAAGTCTGCTGTTAAACAGATATCAGAGAGGGAGTGAGAGGTATCAGGAACTGAATGGGATAACATTTTGAATGTTGGAATCATGACAAAGGAAATCTTGTTTGTGGGAGTAGAGGGAATCAGATGAAAAGGAGGAAGAGATTCTTATTCTGATTTGTAACCTTGTTGCACAAGTCTCGCATAACTCTCCAATGTAGTCTAATGCCAAAGAGGAAAATGAAATTCAGGCTTTGGGATAAATTTAAAGGATTTCCAGGGTGGGAAGGGTCTGGAACTAGAAGGGAGTAGTCTGACTTTTTGAACTCTCTTTGATTTTTGGGAGGCTGCATCCTTCTTTCTTAAGTCTCCCTGGCACTGTTTTCTGAATAATTGTTGACCAGATATTTGCTGAGATAGCTTATTTTGCTTTTTGATTGAGGGACTTGAGTTGAAATTCTTTAAAATTTTAGAGAAAGAGGGTTGAAAAATCTGAGCTACGCCTGAATTAGTTTCCCCATTTGATCAAATCTTTTCAGGACCCCAGCCTCAGAAGGACCAGGTAATACTTTATCTAATGGAAAATTGAGAATCTCAGCTTTAACATCTTCAGGAAGTTTTCACAACATAGCCAAGTAAACTTTATAACAGACCTTGTAGCAGCTGCTCTAGAAACGGTGTTTGCCACAGCATATCACATAGGACGCAAGCCACAGTCAAATCAAGAGATGCTTTAGTGTCTGAAGAAGGTAATAAAGCAGTTACTTCATATTTCAAAACATGTCAGTAAAAACTTAAACAGCTGGGCTCATGTGTTAATTACCTTCATATTTCAAAAGATACCAGTAAAAACTTTAACATATGAGCCCAACTGTTTAAAATTGTAAAAGTCAAAGTAACAGTGGATTGAACTTCTCAAATATATCAAAAGCTTTGCCGTCCTTATCAAGAGGAGTAATATTAACATTCCCAGAATTTTTACCGCAGCAGTTTAACGAAGAAATCACTGCAGGATCATATCTGGGATTAGAGAAGAAGTATTCATATACCCTGTCAGAGTTTAGTGGTACGAGGTGGACTGCCGAGTATACTGCAAGCTGTTAGGAAAACCACCTCAAAAGCAGGTAAAACAGGAGGAATTGCTGCAGGTTGTGGAAATTCTGCTTGTAATAATAGTTTTATACAGAAACTACAGTTTGTTTGCATTGAAGTAATTCCTTCATTTTGGCAACAGTTTCAGAAAAGGGCAATTCCTCAAAAGACATTGAAGAATCAGTTTCTTCGGAACCCGAATCTTTTGATTAAAGAAAATTTAGCAGAAGAAACATCCTGTCAGTCTGATCCCTATTCTCATGAATGGGATTCAGTATCAGAAAGAGAGAGGAATCCTTGTTCTTTTACCAGGCAGAAAGGAATCATGGTGTTAAAGGAATTGAGAACTTACAGGCCCTTGGTCAACTTAATAAGTAATCCCTTGTCTAAAGATTGGTAAGAGAATGCAAATGTTTAACTCCCGTTTCTTTTTTTCTTGGGAATACCATACAACAAGATTGAATTAAGAAAGGGTTGCTAGACTGGGTATCTGGTACCCTGTCCCAGCTACTTGGTAAGACATCTCCAACCCCTTCTTCCGAAAGTAGCACGAGTGGTTCTCAAATGCCTAGATAGGGCAACCCAACAGCTGCAGGGGATAGATGATCCCTGGTCCATGGAGGTTTCTCAAGGAAGACCAGCTGAGGGATCTGAAGAAAAAGATGGGTAGTCCTCATAATGGCCAAATCAGTCATCCACCAGTAGCTTAGACAAAGTCAAAATCTGCTGTGTGGACTAAGGCATTTCGATTACTTATTTGTGTCTGGAAGATGGGAGAACAGTTGGAACTGAAGATTGCTCCATGATTAAATGGGCCTTCTCTTCTCTTTCTCAGCTCAGTTTAGCTAGTTGTAGTCGGTCACAGTGTTAAAGGCACCAAAAGTGTAGAACTCTTCAAAACACTAAATAATTAAAATACCATAGCTGTGATTAAAACTTTGTCCTAAGTTTTTTTTTAAATACATTTTACCCAGAGATGTAAAAATAGAACAAGCAGTTATTTTTTGGAGACTGTCTTGAGACATTATCTAATGTAAAACCATCAAATACAGAAGAAAGGTAACACCTTTCCTAACAAAACATTTGGTGTGTGAGTTTTTTTTTCCCAGAAGAGAATTGACTGCCCAGCCTGGAAAGATCGCTAGCTGACTGATGGTCCTCTTGACATTCACAAGAGAAGCACACTTCAGTGGCAAGAAGGTTCTGAAGTATTTTTAACACCTTTATTAAATTATCACTAAAAACAAAGGCAAACCTACATTAACAGAAATGTCAAATTAACATTTCTCTTTTACATGTATTATACGTCAACTATTATCAATCCAGCATTACATAATGTGCTCAGTTCCTGCCTTCCCTTAAACTTCCTCCTCCTGAACCTCATTCTGTGTGTATTTGTTGCCACAGTTTACGTTTTTTCTGTGTAATTTGTGCCTTCCCTATCCTAAAGATCCGTCTTCCAGTTATTTTCATTTTTTATGATCAGTTTAGGTACACTTGGTTTAGACTTTGGTTACCACTTTGTTTTTTTTTCCGTCCAACATGATTTAATTTAAAATAATTTTATCTATTTATGTTTGGTTACCAGGGTAGTGCAGTGATATCAATGGACCATTTGCAAGCAGAGCCTTTGTGAACAGGCTCACATAAAAATTAGCAAAATATATTTGTAGATACAAGGGTATGCTAAAAACGTGTGTGTGTGTGTGTGTGTGTGTGTGTATATATATATATATATATATATATATATATATATATGTGTGTGTGTGTGTATATGTGTGTTTATATTTATTTACAGATGCAAGAGTAAGTTACAATATTTAGTTCAAGAAGCAGTTTACAATGACAAAATGTGGATGGAAAAATGGAATTATGCTTAGCAGTGCTTTATGGATAAGATGTAGCCGTAATGGCTGCGATGGCTTATGCTTCAGGGATAGCAGCATATTATATAGAGAAATATGAAGACATTAAACGAGATGAGTGAGAGCAGATGCAGGAAGTGATTCGATAGGGAGAAGACAGACAAAAGGTGAGAGAAGCATACAGAGGGAAGAGGAGCAGAAATGAGAAGTGCAAGAGAGATGCAAAGAGAAGAGGTAAGTAGGATGAATGAGAGGCAGTAAGTAAGGGGATGACAAGATGAGATAAGGAAGGATGAACTGCAGGGGCAAAGCGTGTGGGAGAGAGCTGCAGGGTTCATGTAACATGACCTGAGTGAGTACAGCTGCACTTTGTTTGGATGAAGAGGTATTCCCTGAGCTGTTGTCTGAAGTCCAAATACTGTTGAACATTTCAGAGAGGAATGGAATCCCATAGCTTGGGTACTAGGGTGGAGAATGCACAGTCAGTGCAAATAAAGTTTAGTTTTCTGAGTTAGGGTAGGTTGAGCTTGAGAGATACCCCTGAGATTTACATGCAGGGGTTTTGGTGAAAAGTGTGAGTGGGGATGATGTTTCAGGAGAAGGGGCTTTGTGAATTGGTGATCCTAGTTTGAGGCTGGCTCTCAAATGTAGTGGGATCTATTTAGCTTTGGCAAGAGTTGGGCAATAGCGTTCATTATTGGGGGAATTAGTAATGAACCGGCAGATTTTATTGGGGATGGTTTGTTAAGTGGTTGCATTTCTCTTGGAGGCTGCAGCTGTAATGGATAGTCCATATTCAAGTTGAGATAGAATATTCCTTTGCCTATGACAGCTTTGGTGGGCTTGAACAGAAGAGGTGATAGCTTGTTTACCCAGAACAATAGTGTGTTGGTCTTTTGTGTTATGAATGTGTAGTCGAAAGTTAGGGCATTGGTCAAATGCCAAGTTATTTGAAGGATGATGTTAGCTTCTTTGATGATACTCTTAACATCTTTAATATTAAGAAAGCTGGGTTCTTTGGCTGTTTTTAGTTGGTTCCAAATAGCATTGTTTTTGTTTCTGAGAGATTAAGTATACGATATCCTTCTATATCACTGTTGTAGTATGCTTCACCTTAGGGATCTCCTGCCAAGGATAGCCCAGCTTCCACCCGTTGTAACAAAGCCTTTAGATCTTGTATACACTGTACATCAAACACATGTTCCATGTTCAGGACATAGGGCGTAAAGGTGACATACAAATGCAGTTACCCAGAAATTCTTTGCCACCAGTCTGAACGCCATCTTTGCTTGTTGGTCTGAATGCCCTTTTGCTGTGCTGAATACCTAACCATCAGATAATAAATCTCTCTGGGACTGCTACTGCTAGTCTATTTCTCTTCAGGAAATACTTGGATTTTAACATATTTTTTTGTCCCCTATTCCTAAGTTACAGAGGAACTATCCAACTAGGTTTAGTTTAGTTTGCAGGCCACTAAAGGCAGGAAGGGTGGTAGGTGAGCTCCTCCTGCTATGTCTTGTCAGGCTTCTGTGGTTCACAAGTCTCCTTTATCTGACAAACCTGCTTCTCTTTGACATCTTGCCCCGCCCCAAGGCCAAGTTCCCTTGTCCCTTCTGCTGACCCTCTGCCTTCCAAACTGGTTATGTGAAGTTGTTAAATTTCGCCGTTTTTTCTCACTGATGGGTTCAGCGCCGATCCTCTGCTCCGACACGGCCGATAGCAAAGCTCAAGGTTTGCCAGTAGCTCGAGACCAAGCCCCTTATCCCATGATGCACTGCTGGAATTACCCCAGATCTAGTTTGCCGCGGCACAGATCTGTGTTCCAGATGGCTCGGACCAGTATTAATCAATAGATTCATCTATTTGCAAGTTTAAAACCTTTTTTCTTGACTTCATGATAGTATAGGATAGTGTGTGTATGTATGTGTGTGTGTATATATATATATATATATATATATATATATATATATATATCTATATCTGTGTTGGCTTGTTTTTTTCTATAGTGTTGGCCTTGTATTTAACCACATTCTTAGGAGTACTTTGATAGAGAATTTCTTCAGTGTGTTGTTTAAATTGATAATAGAGATGTCTGATGAGAAAGAGAAGCCACATCCTAAATCTGGTTTAATAAATGTCCGGATTGTGGACAAAAAATGTCAGTCACTGACGGGCATATTCAGTATGTTTATTGTCTAGGGGCAAAACACCTCCAAGACTCTTGTATCTGTCATTCCTTCTCTTCCAGGGTACTTTTAGAGAGGAGGAGTAAATTAGTGGATAGGGGTTTACTTCAGCACCCTTTCTGGTTGCACTGGGTGACCTGGATTGTGCTAGTAGATCCTCAGTCTTCCAAGTCCTCAGGTGACTCAAGTATTGAAAAAGGCTAAAAAAATGGAGGGTGTAGGGTCATCGGTTCCAAAAATGGAGGGTGTAGGGTCATTGGTTCCACTGTCCCAGAACAGAGTGTCCCTTCTGTTCAGAGCCAGCTCACAGCTTTGGAGCTGGTTTCTGAGATTCCCTCATCTCCTCTGCCCCAATCAGCCCCCTCGGTGCACTCCTCGAAGTCTTCTGTCAGCCTCTCAGATATGGATATGGACCGGTTGGTGCAGAAGCCTTTACGGGCACCAGGCCTTGCCAAATTTTTGTTGGCTCCGACGTCATCGTCAGAGCCGAAGACCATTAACCCGGACTTGACTACTCCTCCTCCGAGCCGTACTGTACTTTCGGAGCCGAAGGAGCCCGACCTGATGGTTGTTGAACCTGTGGAGCCGAGACCTGCACCAATGTTATCGGTTCCATCTACTCGGATGTCCTCAGCACTGACTGGGGACTCTAGGAGCTGACATTCTCCTGTCTGGTCCAGGGAGGATAGTCTCGGGGCTTCGGCTCGGATGAGCTCTGCTCTTACCTCGGGCTCGGAGCCCATGGCCTCTGTGCGGGAGGATCGGACGGTCCCTTCGGATCAGTCTACCCCTTCTCGTCTGAGCCATGGTGCGTTCGATGCCATGAGGAGAGTCGTGTCTCCAAAGACATCATCAGCATCAGGTCTGGCTTCCTCCTCCCCTCAAGTGCCTGTGTCCACTCCTTCTACCGGTCCACCCTAGCGTAGAGACCCTGAGCCTCAAGTAGCCCCACAGGGTGCCCCCTGCTCTTCTGAGACCTCCCCACTGAGGAGGTACCCAGGAAGAGACTGTGCAAGAGGAGGCACTTGGACTCCCCACAGGAGTCTTTGACATCTGACACTGACTTGGATGAGTCAGAAGGGTCCCCTCGATCCCCCTCTGAGGATATCGCCTTTTGTGGAGATATTAGAAATCCTTAATCAGAGGGGCGGTTGGCAGTCCAAAAGCCCTACTGAAGACTAGTCAGTGCTCTTGAAGGCTTTCGGGTCTCAACCTTCCACTTGGGTGTCTCCGCCTTACAATGAGCTCACGGAGCTGATCTCTCGTTAGGCGTGGGAGTCTCCGGAGGCCATGGAACCTGTCCCTCGGAAGCCAAATATGTTAATCTCTGCCCCAGTGGACAAAACCTTTTTGACTAAGGGAGTGCCTGTTGATGCCATGGGTGGTGGCTGCAGCCACCAAAAAGGAAACGTCTGAGACGTCCTCATCTATCCATCCTCCTAACAGAGATTCTAAGATCATGGATAGATATGGGAAACGCATGTTTAGTTCAGCGACCTTTTCCCTTTGATCACTGAACTATTTAACCCATTTTACAAGACTACAAAGAGATCTCCTGAAAGAGCTAGGAGATACTCTCCAGGGTACAGTAGCTGCAGGGGTTGCTGACAAAGTTAACACACAGCTCGCTACCCTAAACTCTATTTGTGAACTCGTCCATGCGCCTCATATCTTACGCAGCTGATGGTTCGAGTAGAGCCGCTAGTTCAGGCATTGCTCTGCATAGACCAGCATGGATGCGTCTCTGTTCCTTTGCGGAGCCTTTCAAGTCTTCCTTTATCAACACCCCATTTGATGGCTCATCCCTGTTTGGGCCCAAGGTAAAGGAAACTCTAAGCAGGTGTGAGTAGGAAGGCAAGACTCTATCTGCTGTTGGAATCCGTTTTTCTACCCCTACTCGGCCCTATCCCAAGGGCCCTAAGGATGGAAAGATGCGTTTCCGAAAAGCACAGGGAGCCTTTCAGGACAGAAGTGGAGAAACCCCCTCTAGAGGCAGAGGAGGGGGTTGTAATGGAAGACGCCGCCCACGTGGCGGGGGGGTCCGCGACAGCAGGGTAACAGAGGCCAGTTCTCTGGTCAGCCCTACCAGCGCTCCTGAAAGGAGACCCGGCTGTCCGGCTCTGTAGGCAGTCGTGGGTAGCTTATCTTTATACCCAGAAGACTGGCTAAGCATAACGTCCGATATCTGGGTACAAAGCATCATTTCCAGAGGGTATTTCATACTGTTCTCGTCCCCTTCCACTCCTGTAAACAGAATCCTGGATGTTCCACCCAGTCTCAGGGAACAAGCAACTATAGAGGTCCGCAAGTTGCTAGAAAGAGTCATTCAGCCAGTCCCAGCAGACCAAGTTGGATTCGGAACTTATTCAAGATTCTTTTTGGTTCCGAAGAAAACAGGGGACTGGAGACCTATCTTGGACCTCAGCAGACTCGACCAATTTGTAAAAAGAGAAGTTCTGAATGGTCACACTTCAGGACATTCTTCCCTTTCTAGGGAAAGGCGATTGGATGTGCTCCATCGATCTGAAGGACGCGTACTACCACATAAAGATGGACAGACGCTCCAGAGATCACCTGCATTTTCGGCTGGGAGCCAATCACTACCAGTTTCGAGCCCTGCCCTTTGGTCTCCCTATGGCCCCCAGAGTGTTCACCAAATGCATGGCAGTGGTCACGGCTCACCTGAGGTGTCTAGGATTCCAAGTGTTTCCATATCTAGACGATTGGCTCCTCACCGCTACCAGCAGACATCAATTGATTCAGGCAACACAATCTACTCTGACACTCTGCCACCACTTAGGTATTACAGTCAACTTCGAAAAGTCTGCCTTGTCCGCTATCCCAGCATACCGTCCTTATAGGAGCAGAGTTAGATACCTCAACCACCACTCTACGTCTTCCAGTCGAAAGGGTCTCACTTCTTCGCCAACACGTCAACTCATTGGTGTCAAAAACAGAGCTACAGCTGCAGAGGTCTTTAAGGTACTAGGTTTGATGGCAGCAATTCTAGCCATTCCACTCACACGGATTCATATGCAAATTCTTCAATGGCTCCTGTTCGCTCAATGGTCTTACCAGAAATTACCAATGAACCATATGATTCTCATCACAAATTCTTGCAAGAGAGACCTTCGGTGGTAGTTGACGTCTCTTCATGGCACAATAGGAAGAACCTTTGTGCCCCCCCCCGCAGTAGCCGCTGTGACCACGGACGCTTCCCCGATGGTGTGGGGTGGGGGCATTTTCAGGGAAAGACAGATCAAGAGTCACATGTGCATATCAGTGTTCTGGAGTTGAGAGCAGTACTTCTGGCGTTGCAGTACTTCCAGGACTCTCTTCCTCTAGGGACAATTGCAATTCAGACAGATATGTCAGTGGTCTGGTACTTGAACAAACAGGGCGGAACCAAGTCTTATCCCCTTTGTCGAGAAGCCCACTGAGTATGGCAATGGGCTGTGTCATCTCAGCGTTTTCTGTTAGCAACACACATCCCGGGGGTATCCAGCGTGATAGCGGACAAGCTGAGCAGGGCAATCCTGTTGCCTCATGAGTGGTCTCTCAACTAACAAGTTGCGGAATTGATTTTCCGCAAATGGGGCCAGCCTTGCTGCGACCTCTTTGCCAGTCACATCAATACCAAATGCAGGAGCTACTTTGCCCTAATATCTCCGGGATATCCCCCGAGAGAGACACTCGTGCACGATTGGCCTCCGGGTCTCCTATATGCATTTCCATCAATTCCATTGATACCCAGGTTTTTACAGAAAGCAAAATCGCTGGGAAGGACTGTTATCCTCGTAGCCCCCCATTGGCCTCGACAGATATGGTTCCCTTTTCTTCACCATCATCTGCTGGAGGATCCATGGATTCTGGACCTAGTTCCAGACCTCCTGACACACACCCGTCAGGGGGCCTCCATTCTTCATTGCAGTCTCTAAAGCTGACTGCTTGGCTGATCCACTTCCCCAAATAGCCAGGCTTCATTCACTCTCAGATGACACAAGACAGATTCTATTGTCTTCTCATAAGCCATCCACCAGAAAACTATGTCGCAGTAAGTGGAAAAGGTTCTCCATTTGGACCAGTATACAAAAAATTGACCCTTTCCGAGCTCCTTTGTCGTCCATTTTAGAGTTTTTGACAATGATTTTTAAGGAAGGAGTGGCAGCTGCCACAGTTCGGGTTCAATTAGCCGCCATATCAAATTTCCACCTTTGATTCGATGGGTTAAATATTATGGCCCATAAGTTATCTAAGGTTTTTCTCAAAGGTGTTTTTCATATGAGACCTCCTGTCAAAATCCCTTATTCTCCCTGGAATTTGAATTTTATGCTGTCAAATAATTCTTCCCCCCTTCGAACCAGCATCATCTTGTGATATCAAATTTTTGTCCTGGAAAACTATTTTTCTAGTGGCCATTACTTCTACCTGCAGTGTGTCAAAACTTCAAGCATTATCTATCAGACCTCCTTATATGATTTTCCATGCTGATAGCATATCTCTCTGAACAAACCCCTCCTTTTTGCCTAAAGTCTGTTCTGAGTCTAATATCAATTAGGTCATTGAGTTGCCAGTCTTTTTTCCCAACCATTCCAACAAATTGGAATACATGCTGCACAAACTTGACGTACACAGACAGCTCCGATTCTATCTTGATAGAACTAAGGATATTAGAAAATCAGATCAACTCTTTGTATCCTTTTCGGACACCAGAAGAGGTAGACCAGTGGCTAAAACAACCCTTTCAAAATGGTTATCGGATTCTATCTCATTTGTTCATGCAAATGCTAACATACCTTTGCCATACAAAGCAAAGGCTCATTCAACCAGAGCCGTTTCTACGTCTTCTGCCGTTCAAGCTAAATTGCCCTTTGACAACATTTGTGCTGCAGCCACTTGGTCTAAGCCTCATACCTTTATCACTCATTACAAAGTAGATAAGGCTTCCAGGGACCGGTCTTCTTTTGGTTCTACGGTCCTGAAAAATGTACTCATGTGAGCCGCCCAGGATTGCGGGTGCTAGAGATGCTACTCATCATTGAGAATAAACGGCGAGATTTAACAACTTCAAATAAAGAAGTTATGTACTCACCATAACGTTCCATGTGAGTTGTTTATCTCGCCTTTTTTTCTCATGTCCCTCCCTCCGTCCCCTTCCTGGCTGACAGTTGACCTAGAGGCTAGTATCATCCTGGTTGTTCAATACTTCTTCTTCCTTCTTGGGGAGTGCTCCCCTTACAAGGGTATATATGCATGCAGCAGACAAGATCTGAGGTAATTGCAGCAGTGCATCATGGGATAAGGGGCTTGGTCTCGAGCTACTGGCCAAACCTTGAGCTTAGCTATCGGTCATGTCAGAGCCGAGGATTGGCTCCGAACCCATCAGTGAGAATAAAGGTAAGATAAACAACTCACATGGAACGTTATAGTGAGTACATAACTTCTTTTTTTCATCACCTTGGATTTTTGATTTCTATTTTTCATCTGGCAGGGTTATTTCATGGTGTGTAAGTCTCTCCCTTCTTTTTCAGGGATTCCCCAACCTCCTCTGGAACAACTTCCTCATCTCTCAGAGGTCCTTAAGTCCTTGGTGGACCACGGAACTATTCAACCTCTTCCTTTACAAGTAGGAAAGGGATTTTTACTACAAGGTCTTCCTGGTCCTTTGAAAGTAGGGCAATTGGAGACCTTTTCTGGATCTCTGCTTTCTCAACACCTTTCTCAAGGTTCCTTCCTTGCAGATGTGTACTCTTCAACCCTGTTTCCTTCGTACTCCCCCAGGTTTTTCTGGTGTCCTTGGATCTGAAGGATGCTTATCCTCATATTTATATTCACCCTCTTTTCAGCAAGTGTTTCCATTTCTCTGTTTCTTCCTCTCATTTTCATTTTTCTGTTTTGTCCTTTGGCCTATGTACTGCCCCCAAGAGTATTCACGAAATGCCTAAGTACTGTGATTGCCTTTTGCAGGCTCCAAGGCATTCAAGTTTTTCCTTGTGTAGATGACTTATTGCTTCAGACGCCTTATCCCAGTTGACTGTTACAGGATCTGGAGTTCACCATATCTCTCCTCCAAACTCTGGGGTTCACGATCAGCTTTCAAAAGTCTGTTGCGACTCCCTCTCAGAATCATATGTATCTCAGTTGCAAGATTTATACATTGCCAGTGTTTGCTTCTCTTTCACCTCCAAAAGTTCTGTCCTTGACAGCTTTCATTGTCTGTTTTTCCTCAGCCTGCTGTTCCAGCCAGAGAATTTCTTCGAGCCCTGGGAGTTATGATCTCTTCTGTACCAGTGCTCCGTCTTGCCAGACTGCATATGTGGAAGAGCCCTGGGAGTTATGACCTCTTCTGTACCAGTGCTCCGTCTTGCCAGACTGCATATGTGGAAGCTTCAGTGGTACCTCAAGTCAGTTTGGCTTTAGTGTGCCTGTCCTTCCTTGTCTAAAACGAGAATGTGAATGGTGGATTCAACAACTTACCCTCAACCCAGGCCTGCCTTTTCAGCTTCTTATTCCTTCTCCAGTTGTGCTTACCACATTTGGTGAACTTTTTTTAAAAGATCTCCAAGGTAGTGATTGAAGGTAAGACCATGCATGCTGCCTGTCTCAACTTGGCCAAGGCTTTTGACGCGGTCACCCATTTGGGTATAGTAGAAAAGCTGTAAAACCACAAAAGATGCAGCACAATCCAACTGCACAAAAAGACCACAAGGCAAGGAAATCCACACCAATAGCTTTAATGTCTCTGACGTCTCGGCTACAATAGCCTTCAAGGAGTACAATGTTACAAGATAATACACCTGCCTATATATACACCAGTTAATTAATCAATAAAACAATTATTCAGTTCATTAAACATTTCCAGTTAATTTCTGCATTCAACCCACTAGGAAACGTAGTATTATATTTTAAAATATAAATAGATTATTTGACCAACAATTCATTTTTTTTTAAATTCATCACCATCAGCATACACTTATTTTTTCTAAAATGGATGCTTTAAGACTTTCTATGTTACCCCCATGTACTTGGTTAAAATGTATTGCTATAGAATAGTAGATAAGCTATTTAAACTGAGATTAAAGTCCTATATCACCCAATAGATTGCCAGCTGGCTGACAGGACACAGGAGACCAAAGTGGGGGAAGTACCTCAACAGAGACACGTCACCAGGGGAGTCCCCCAGGGTTCAGTGCTGGGACCACTCCTGTTTGGCATCTACTCCTCTGAAGTAAAAGCCAGCACCAGGGGACTCTGGCTGACTAAGTTTGCAGATGACTGTAAGCTAGGAGCTGTCACTGAATTCACAAATAACTGCCATCCTGCTGAAAGTTTTTTTTTCAAACAAATAACTGGTACCAGCATCATGTACTGAAGCTAAATGCCTAAAAATGAGTTATCTTATCCTTCGAAAAGATTTCTGACGACAGTATCTCTCTGGTGCGGACCGACCAATGCACTTGAAGTCTGCTTTGGGCTCCAGCGGCAAGAAAAGACTGAAATGATGACGCAGGCTGGCTCCCTTTATACCTGAGCTTACCAATGTCAATTAAGGTGTTCACCAGCCTGAGAGGCAAAATAAGTTTCTCTGGTAGTTGGCCCGGATGAGGGCTTTCACAGCATGAAATCCCAACTGTCAGGACTAACAGTGAAACACAAAGAACATCAAAAGATCAACCTGCTGCAACCATAGGAGATTCCGGCTACCACTGGATATGGTTGTAATATAGGTTGGTCAGGGAAACAAGGAATTTCATTGGATGAGTCAAGTGGGAAAACTGAACTGCCAAAATACATTGGAGGACGTGCATGTAGAATGTTGCCATAGTGACTAGACAGATGGAAGTGGCCCTATGTTTGAGGAGACCTAGAACTGATGAAGCAGGTCTCCAAGACAGAAGAATCTGAGAAGGATGCACATGAATTTAGTCCGGAAAGTGGTAGTTTTGCAGTCTGATTGTCCGTATTCAAATGTAACTGATAAATTCCAGTACCTGAACTGGCTCTAAAATGCTCTTGTTGTAAATTACTGTTATGCCCAAAGACAGATAGCTGGAGCAAGGAACCTCCTGGCTTTGACAAGGAATGCCCTTGTCCTTCCTCAGAAAATGAAGGATGGACTGCACTGTGACCATCTGGAATTTGGTCTGCTTGACAACTTGATTCAACTTGCAGAGATACAAAATGGGTTTTAAAGTCCTTGACTAAACCCCAGACCTTGTCTTGTGGGCACTCTTGGATGATTTGGTTATAAGCAGTTTCTGGATTTCCACAGCTGCTTCCCTTTGCTGATGGGCTGACATGTTGGGAAGGGATTTTAAGTGAACAAAAAGTGAATTGCATAATCCCTGCATATGACTCTCAATACCCATACATCTAACATAATAGCCTCCCAAGTTTTTGGGTGGACAGCCAGGCACCTCCACAGCACAGTCTGAAAACCCTCAGAAGCACTGAAAAGGCTTCCCCAAGCAGGCACTATGGAAGCCCTGGTTCTGCATACATTAAAGTTACTCACCTGCCCCTGAGGACAATGACACTAGGGGTCCTGGAAAGGTTGCTGTGACTTGCAAAGAGAGATGCTTCCACCCTTTTGCCTCCTAAAAAAGGATCTCTGAAAGGTAGAGAAGCGGGCTCAGACGTCAGACTGCTTCTTTCTGTCCTGTTCTCAGAGTTTCTCTGACCTTTTGACCAAAGAGCAAGGACCCATAGAAAGGGGTATTGACAAAAAAATGCCTTGAAACGGTCAGCACGGTTGCATAAGTCCATCCAGGCACAGTGGCACATGGCAATAGCGGCGTGGGTAGCACAGGATGTACCGTCAACAGCTTTAGGCAAAAGGTCATGGATTCATTGGAAATAGGCTGCATAATCAAAAACTGAGCCTCAGGGTCTTCTTAGAATCCAAAGGCTGCCGTGACTTCATCTCCTTTGAAACTTCTGAGATAAAATTTCTCTGAAGACTTGTCTAATGGGCAAGATAATTCAGTGCACATAGGGCGAGTGTGGCTGAAGCATATGTGCATTTTTCCAACAGTCCAAAACCAGGGAATCCCTGTTGGGAGGAAAGATCATGGAACTCTCCTCAGATATCCCTTTTTGGTTGCAGCTGCAAATAACCGGACCCTTGCACAAACAGGGCCTATCTTTGGGTGGAACGGGAACTTCGTTGTGTTTTTGAGGAATGGGTTCCATCAGACTGGGTTTTCTCCAAGCCCTTTGAGATACCAGTTCAATGAGGGAATTCAAAGGAGGGACCACGCAGGATGCAGATTGTCTTTCTCAAGGCTTTCACCATGGGCCAGACTCCCCAGAGGAAACTGCTTTGATGATCCACCCGCCATAATGCTCCCGTAATTTAAGTCACCAAATAAGGCATCCTTGTTGGGGGGGACTTGGGGGACTCTTCCTCTTCACTGAGGTCCGTATCTTATTTAGGGACTCCTGAGGGGACTCAAAATGCTTCCTCTTACACTTAGTCTTTGCATGGATCTCCCTGGGTGGAGAAGTAGGAGGAGAAATGTTAGAGGAAAGGGCCCTGAATGCAGAGTGGTCTCGACACCCATTCTGTCCCAGAGCAGGCCAATACATAGTCAAAGACTCAGGGAGGAGGAAGGTACAGGGTTGGATCCGAACCAACTGCCAAGGCACCCATCTGAGTGGGAGAAGATCTTTTCCTCAATGGTAAAAGCTGACACAGAGGCTACCCCTTGGAACCAAAGACTCCAGTGAGACACCTGGTCAACTCAAACATCAAGACCGGTGCTGAACTATCCAAGACCAAAGCACCCAGGGGCAGGAAAGACTTTGAAACTCAGAGGATCAACCCTGACCCTGGGGTGGTGGCCTAATAGAGCTCCAAGATGAGCTCGGCTCTAGTATGGCTGGAGTAGAGAACAAAATAAGTTGCCAGTGTCTAATGTTGGCCAAGTCATCAGCACCATCAGAGGGGAGGGCAGCTAGACAGTTGGACCAGAGAACCCCAGAATCTAACTTTTTGGGGGAGGAACAATCAGACCCAGAACTGAAGGAGCCACAGACTCGGGGCTCAGAGATGGGAATGATCCTTAGGTCCATCTAGACCTGTAGGAAGGAATGCATCAGCTGGTCCATATCAGATGATTTAGGGCTCCCAACTGACCTGGTGGACCTAGAAGAAGCCTCAGATGCTGGCTTTAACAATTTCTTAACAGTTGGATCCAGAAGGAGAAGTTTGGATCCAGGCAGGAGAATGGGACTGGTCTTGAGAAAATTTGACCAGGGCAATGGGACAAAAGGGGGGGAATGGACACTTGACCAACAGAGCAGGGGGATCCTTGGAAAGAAAGGGGTCAAGGATACTAAGGTTTGGAGAGTGAAAGGATTCAGAGTTCAGAACTGCAATCATGGGCGATCAGTGCCAAAGCAGCACTGAAGGCCAAGACAGACAGGAAGCTGAAGGAGCCAAAGATCAGTGAAAATCTTTGGATACGGCTGGCCCTATGTAGACGAGGAACAGCATTTGCACTCCTCCTTGTCCTTTGGCTTAGAAGAACTAGTTGTACACATCTTAACATTTTTTTTCTCCTTCTAGGACTTCTTGCCATGCTTTTTAGCTCGAGAGGGAGAAGCGTCTGAGGGCTGGAAAAGGCCTTTCAAAACAAGTCAGGCCCTCCTATCAAGCCAAGGCTCTAGCACTGAAAACAACTATGTCAAGGTGCGCCACACCCAAAGAATAAACACACTTATGAGTGGCTTCTGGTGGCAACTTGTGCCCACACTCAACATTTCTTATACCCTAAAGCTGACTTGTCCATCATGCAGAGGGGGAAGAAGCCTAATCACTACAAGAACTGTAATCAACTTGAGTAACAACAGCAGCCTCAACAGAAGTCAGTAAGACTAATTAAGAACAAAGCTAAAAACAGAAAGAGTTTTTATCTTTTAAAAAAAGAGGGGGGGGAGTAGAGAAAGGAGCAGTAAAACCACCAATGAAGAAAAAAGCCTAAACACCTAACCTAACACTACTACACACAATGTAAAATACTAACCTAAAACCTAACGAACACTAAAAGTACAAAAAAGATTTAATGAAGAAGATAAAGGAGACTACAAGGAAATATGAAGAAAAACATCACAAAAGGCACAGAGGGAGTAGCTCTCTGGATAAAGAGAGTTTGGCAAAGGCAGCAAATGAGATCTGAGGAGAGTCAGTTTGGGGTAGAAGAAATGGAGCGCCAGGACAGAAGATGCCAGGCATCATATCTGAAAAGCCATAGGTTGAGATGGATGGAATGAAAACATAGGATTTCTATATTATCCATAGTGAGAATAACTGGGATCATACCATTTATAATTTGGAGGGATGCATGGGCTAAGGCATTTAGGAGCTGCCTCTATCCATCAGCAGTACAGGGTCAGTCCTGGTATGAATTTTCAACTACCTATCCATAGATCCAAGCTGCCCTTGAATATGAACAGGAAAGAGCTTTGTTTTACATGGATGGGAAGTCTGCTCCAGAGCAGTGGTATCCTCGGCCAAGTATACCTGTCCCACCAAATCATTCTGTTGATGTTACCAAAGAGGTTTAGATTCCTGGACAGAGCATTTCTGACACCATTTGACTTGATGTGCAGTAGGTCCATTACTACTGGGTTGGAGGACGCCTCATATGCCAGTCACAAGCTACCTGTTACCAGTCTGCAGGATTTCAAAGACATGGCGCTGAGGTAGTCCATGGAGAACAGGTTGTTTAGCTCTTGTATCCTTTTAGTAAGGCATCTCTAAGCATTCCAGTTGTTGTGAGTGCCTGGACAGATACACACCAAATGAGGCATTATACTCAATGGCTTAATGAGGGTCAAGTAAATGGGAATAATGGCATCTCCAAATCTAGTTGCAATCCCTTTTGTTTATAAGCTGCACAACATAGAAGGACCTTCTTATGACAATGGACACATGTTGGTCAAAAGTTAGGTCTCTGTCCACATAAGATCCCAAATCCCAAACAAATAGGTCAACTCTCAAGGCATACTGTTAATGTGATAGCTCCTCTGGGTAGAAAGTACCCTGTTGGGGAACTCCTTTTCTTCTTTGACTCGTGTCATATAAAGTTAATAACTGTCTCCGCTGTTGTAAACAAATTCCACACAGAGACTTCCATACGCTTTGTGTAACTTGCTTAGGGCCAGACCATGATGTCCCTAGCTGTTTCTCTGTTAGGTTTAACATTAGAACTATTGGGCATAGAGCAGAGTTTTAGCTCATTTTCTGAGGCAAGAATCTGTGCAGTCGCCTTCTACGGTGTTTGGCGGTCATCCTGAGCTCGATTTACCTAAGCGCAAAAAAAGATAAGAAACAAAAGCCTTGGTCCACTGGCAACACTTACTCGGCCCCTGACTCACTTACTAGACTTGTGATTGTTGAGGAAGGTGAGGTGCTTTCGCAGTCCCCTTTGATTCTGTGACCCAGGCCTCTCTTGAGACCCATTTGGAGTCGTATATGCCTTCAGTCCCTTTGACTTGCACAGTTCATATCTTCAGCTCATCGGTTGAGTCAGTGACCTCTCAGCAGGCCATAGCTTCTGACGAGCGACTGCTAACCAGAGACTTTTCACAGCCTAGTCCCATTCCACTGCATCTTCAATCTAGAGAGGCAGGCACCAGGGTGTCCGATGCTCCTAGACCCAAGGCCAAACCCACTCCAACGAAAGGCATTGTGGCAGTGCCTTCGCCTAGGCCTACAGGCTTTCAGTTTCAGTGACCCCATCAAGATTTAATCAAATTGGCTGAAGACCTTATTAACGTTGTAAGGTCCAGACAGACTTCAAGGGGTATTACCCCAGAGAAAAGAGAAAGACCCCCCCCCCCCCAAAAATACCTCCCTGATCCACTGCAATCAGAAGAATCTGAATTGGAGGACTCTGCAGTTGTAGAAGCCCCCACTTACACCTCATATGAGGAATCAGATTCAGAGGAAAATCTCCCCTCTGTCTCCCCCACCTGAAGAGCTCAATTTTGGAGAGACTGTTCATGCTATGAAGCAACATTTTCAGAGGAAAGCATAAGAATACCCACCGGCCAAAGATGGTCAGGGAGTTCATAGACTTCCCTTTAGCATAAACCCCTGGCTAGCCCGCGTATTCTGGAAGTAGTGGAAGATGTTTTTCAGGATGCTTCTTTAAATCCTGACTCACTCTATCCTGCACCCAGAAAGCTTGATGGGTTCTACAAGGTTCAGGACTTGCATAGATATCTCTTCAAAAACCCAACTGCTGACACTGAAGTGGTCACCCCAGGCCCTAAGGGGTTTCGGACCAGTACCTTTATGAACCCTTTACCTACTGACAAATAAAGTAGGGCTCTTGATACATTTGGAAAGAATGTATACACTTCGGCTACCATTACAATGAGGGTCCTCACCTGTCAGTTCCATATAATCAAATACCGGCAAACCATTCTTGACCAACTAAAACAAAAGCTCTGTGGCCTAGAAAATAAAAACCTTTCTAAGGCACTTTTAGATCTGTGCCATTCCAGTTTTCAAGTGGCTAAACACTGCCTACATTGTAGTTATGATGCAATTGAAGCCTCCTGTAGGGTAGCTGTCACTGGCACAGTGATCAGGAGACGCACTTGTCTTGGAGAGCAGCCCCTCGCTGACCAGGTGAAAGCTAATCTCCTGAATGCCTCCCTTGACAAAGAATGACTTTTTGGGGCTAAAGCTGAAGTAGTCCTCAAAAAGATGGAGGACAAGTCAAAACCTTTGCAAACAGTAAAGGACTTTCTACAAGTGAAATCCCCCAGGTTCAGCAGGAGCTTTCCCGGCCAAGCATTGGTCCTTTCCAACCAGAGAGGACCTCAGAGGGATAAAACCCACAGGCATAGACAACAACAACAAAGATCTAGACAGTGGACCCCAGAGTCTCATAGGCAAGGGAGTTCTAGGGCACCAGGCCCTACCAGAGAGAAATTATGAATCCCCACTTCCATCCCCCTTTCCAATCCTACCCCAAAGCTAGGAGGAAGGCTGTCCCTTTTCTATCAAACATGGACCAGTGTTACTTCAGATCAGTGCATTCTAAATATTATTGCCAGTGATTACAAACTCACTTTCAAAAGCCCTTAAGATTCTCAGGATACCCAGATATACCCCAAAATCAAAAAACTCAGGCTCTGGAGCAAATACAAATTTTGTCTTCCCAGGGAGCAGTGGAACCAATTCCAGAAGACAAAAACTGGGAAGGATTTTACTCTACTCTTCCTGGTACCCAGAAAAGAACGGTCTTGGCATCCCATTCTGGACTCTCCAACTTTAACTCTCTTTTTTCAGGGTACCAAAATTCAAAATGTTGACCCTGCAGAAACTACTGCCCCTGTTAGCCCCACATGCATTTATAGTTTCATTAGACCTGAAAGACTCCTATCTGCCCATCCAAATATCTAAGTCGCACAGAAGCTTTCTTCACTTCAGAGCAAGGTCTAGTCATTATCAGTTTTCAGCTCTGCCCTTTGGACTGTCTACTGCACCAAGGGTTTTCACAAAGTGCCTAGCTCCTGCCACTGCTTTCTGCAGGACCATAGGGGTCAAGATTTACCCATACTTGGAGGATTGCCTAATATAGGTCCAGAACTATCACAGTTTCTCAAAGATCTGAAATCCACACAAGACCTCCTAATCTCCTTGGAGTTCACTCTAAACCTAAAGAAGTCCATCCCTGTGCTATCCAAGCACATGTTTTTCCTCTGGACATTCCTGGACTCTTCCCTCAAAAAGGCCTTCCTCCCCCAGACAAAGTCACCTTTCTGACCAACTCCTTCCAGAACTTACAGTGCAAACAGTGTATAACAGCCAGAAAATTCATCAGAGCTCTGGGGTACATGGCAAATTGTATCCTCACAGTGCCACTAGCCAGGCTACACATGAGGAAGCTTCAGTGGTATCTAAAGAATGTGTGGTGCCAGAGCACTCAGTCCCTGGACACCAAAGTACACTTGATACCTTGCCTCAAGCAAGAGTTGACATGATGGGTACAGGCTTGCACCCAGAATCAGTGCTTGCCTTTCAAAATCTCTTCTCAGGAGCAAACCCTTACCACAGACACCTCAGACATTGCATGGGGGGGGGGGCATACCCAGCAACTCCAGCAACTCCAAACCGAGAGGTTATGGGATTTCCAGACCAAGAGGAGCCACATAAATTGGAAATAACTCATTGCAGTTCTAAAAGGCTTACTGGCCCTCAAAGAGAATTGGATACCAGGGTTACTGGTAATACAAACAGAGAACACTACAGACATGAGGTACATAAACAGACAAGGAAGCACATACTCCTACAAGTCTGGGAGACAGCACACTCCATGGGACTTCACCTCCTAGCTCAATATTTGCCAGGGGAACAAAACACCCTTGCAGATCACCTCAGTGGGAACTTGACAGACCCCCATGAGTGGCACCTACACCAAGATATCTTTCTCAGCATAGCTCAGAAATGGGGAACCCCACAGGTGGACCTCTTTGCCAGCAAAGACGGTGCTCAACTGGAAAACTTCTGTACTAGGACAAGACGGGCATTGACATGGAGAACAGATGCTTTCTCCTTCCCATGGACTCGCCTCTTCATTTATGCATTCCCCCTCTTTACCTCTTCTGCATCGAGTCCTTCTAAAAACAGTCTTTTAACCAACACCCAGCACGGTTTCAGGCCCAAACACAGTACTAACACTGCACTCTTATCCTTCTCTCATACTGTAGCTGAGGCCAGAGACGGTAATAAACTTGTGTCCTGCCTCTTCTTGGATCTCTCAAAGGCTTTCGATACTGTCTCTCACAACCTTCTACTTCATAAACTTTTTTCAGTTGAACATTTCCATTCCCACTCTAAATTGGTTCTCAAGTTACCTGTCCAGTCGCCTACAAGCAGTTAAATGGCAAAATTCCTTCTCACCCTTTCTGCCAGTTCAGACCGGTGTTCCTCAAGGTTCAATTCTTGGTCCCCTCCCTTTCAACCTCTTCACCAATGACCTACACACTTCCAGCAACCTCTCCTCTATCATACAGTATGCAGATGATTCAACTCTGATCTCCATCAATAACCTCCACCATATCACCCAATCTTCATTTCACTCTATTGAGAAGTGGCTCTCCGATAATCAACTTATCCTGAACCCCTCTAAAACTAAGCTCTTATATTCCTACCTAAAACTCTAGCCCACCACAAATCCACCTTTCTCATATCCTCTCTAAATGGCACCATCATAACACCAGACTTGCACACTAAACTCCTAGGTGTCGCCATAGACGACCAGCTCAAACTAGACCTCCACATACTTCATTCTATAAAGAACACACACCAAAAACTGGGCATGCTGTATAGAAACAGCAAAATCCTGACCCCCAACTCAAAACTACTGCTAGCCCAATCCTGTCTCTTCCCCGCCCTTTTCTATGGCTCCCCTCTATTTTCCAATCTACAAAATAACCTGCTGGCAAAACTAGACCAAACCTATAACAAAATTGCTAGATTTGTCACCAGCAGCCCCTATAAATCCCATCACTGCTCCGCTCTCATAAAATTACATTGGCTCGAATTCCCACACCTTCTGACCAAATGTCAGCTGATCCAAGCTTTCAGAATTCTTAATTCAAACTCTGACTGTCCATCTTTGTCCAACCTGATCTCCTGGTACACCCCTCCCTGATCTGCGCAGCTCTGATTAACTCTTACTACAACTCTATAAACCCAACAAGAATATAGGTAAAATACTCTATAAACATTCCATCTCCAAACATTCCATCTCCCTTACCTGGAACAATCTTCCACTCCATATTAGAAGTCATACCTCCCTTCCTAACTTCAAACATGACCTGATAGTGTACCTCCATAACAACCCTTTATTATGTACCTGTTATCATCCTACTTAAACCCTCCCTCTCCCCATACCCACTTCACCACTACGTCTGATCTATAAGACCTTTTTCCTCTTTCTATAACTTACTTTATCCAACTGCTCTTCTTTCTGTACCCTCCCTCTAGTTCACTACATCCCTCCTCTACTACTATCTTCTTTTGCACCATTCCCTCTCCTGACCTATGGTCCCTTGTGCAGTCACCCCTCTCTACTTTTTACTCTCATTGTACTTTCCCTCAATTCTGAAGCCCCTGCACTTACACATTTATTCTTCTAGCCACTAATCTAATTATACCTTGTTTCTTTTCATTGTATTGCCTACAACCTTAACTTCCTTCCTGCTGGATTTATTATTGTCCTGTTACAACCTATTACTATACTTTTTGTATATATAGCTATGTACTATTCCATTGAGTACATTATGTTCCTCTTATCCATTGTATCCATAAGATTGTTTTGCTCTTTAATATTGTTAATTTGTCTCTATTTGTATGTCTTTTTGGGGCTTTTCCCCTCGGGTCTCCACTGAAAAAGGGTAAATTCTTACCCAGCTGGACCAACCTGGTTAACAAATGTGAAAAAATAAAATAAATAAGAGAAGAGGTCCTAAAGACCATTCTGATAGCTCCAAACTGGCCCAGGCAACACTGGTTTCCATTCCTCCTCCACCTCACCAATGAGAAATCTTGGCAGTTACCACAGAGGGTAGATGACCTCACTCAAGACAAAGGGAAGATAGTGCACTGCAAACTGCAGACCCTAAATCTTTCAGCTTGGATGATCTCTCAGCCCCTAGCTGCTACACAAACTTAAGTCAACATGTGCAAAACTTTTCTGAAGGAATCCAGAAGGCCTAGCACTAGGAAATCTTATTCAACCAAATGGAAAAGATTCTCTGCTTGGTTCCAGAGGCACCACTTTGAGTGGAGCTCAACTAACTTTTCGGCCATCCTAGAGTACTTGGCCAGTCTAATGGATAAAGGCCTTTCCTACTCCTCCATAAAAATACATGACTCAACCATCTCTCTGCTCACATTCCTCTTCTCACCCCCCCTCCTGAAACAGTTCCTTATGGATGTCATTCACATTAGGCCCCCAAGGAGGAAAACCACACCTCCATGGGACCTCTCAACTATGTTCTGGAAAAGTTGACTTTGCTTCCCTTTGAACCTGCAGCAAATGCCTCTATAAAATTCCTCACTTGGAAGACTACTCTTCTTTTAGCCATTACCTCGGCTAGAATGGTCTCAGAGTTACAGGTCATAATGGCAGTAGAGCCTTTTATTATCTTCCATGAAGGCAGGGTCTCCCTCAGGAGTAACCCTTCCTTTATGCCTACGGTAGCAACCAATGTGTCTTTGGATCAAGCCGTCTATCTGCCTACCTTCTTTCCCAATCCTTAGAACACAGGAGAAAGATTACTGCACTCCTTGGATGTGCACAGAATGTCACGCTTCTGCCTAGACAGGGCAGAATCCTAAAGGAAGTCAGATCAACTATTAATTTCCTTTGCCACCGGATCTGAAGGAAAACCACATTCTAAACAGATCATTTCCAAGTTGATTTCACACTGCATTTCTTTCTGCTGCAGCCATCATTGGAAAAAAAACTGATTTGTTTAGATGTCACTCTACCAGAGCCACAGCTACTTCTACAGATTTCCTTAAGGGGGTCCCCACCAAAGACATTCTGGAAGCAGCCACTTGGTCTTCTGTGCATACCTTCACAAAACGCTACCACCTGTTAGCTTTCTCAAAATCCAGAGCAAGATTTGCCTCTGCAGTCCTGCAGTGGATCCTCTCCTTTCTGCTATCTCCATCCACCCTCAAGCTTTGGGACTCTTCCCAACTGTCAGGACTGCAACAACGAAACATGAATAACATATTGCAGTTGTGTGCACTTACCATAAACATAAATGTTCTAATGTATTCACTGTTGCAGTCTTCTTTCCCTCCCTTCCTCCCTCCTACCCCCTTGGCCTGCCAAGGTAGGCTTAGAATCTCCAAGTATGTTGACCTTGGGCACTTTCCCAGGCTACCCTGGGTTAGGTTCCCCTGTTTTTCATTCACTTATGCTCAACTCCGGGCTTTTCCTACATGGAGCCAAGAAGTGGTGATGCAGGCTTGCTTCCTTTTTACCCGAGCATACTGACCTTGGGTAAGGCGTCTGCCAGCCTGGTAGGCAAAATAAGTTTCTGTGGTAGTCAGGCCGGGCGAGGGCTTTCACTGCAGGAAATTCCACTTGTCAGGACTGCAACAGTGAAAACACTCTAACATCTTAATTTATGGTTATTGTACACAACTGTACTTTCTCCACCCCCAAGCCATGGTGACCACTGATGCTTACTTTTAGGGTGGGGCGTACTTTGAGTGGAAGTCTGTCCAGGGTATCTTGTCTTAGTCTGAAGCAAATCTTCACATTAACATCTTGAAGATGAGGGTAGTCCTCCCACCACTGCAGGCCTTTCAGGAACTTCTCCCTAAGGTTATGATTTCCATTCAGACTGTGAGTAGCATTGTATTTGAACAAATAAGGATGAACCTGATCTGTCCACTGTGTCAAGAAGAGATGAGAATTTGGCAATGGGCGATGTGCTGTGCAATCAGAAACAGTTGAGAGGACACCCTGAGGAAATCCAACATTCTGACAGTCTGAGCAGACACTTCCTTCTGCTTTTTGAATAATTTCTAAATCCAGAGATAGAGGCCTCCATTGATTTGGTTCTATCGATTTAAAGCCTTTAAGGCACCCCTGCTGTGATCTGTTTCCTTCCTTATCAGACATTAAATGCAGCAGGTTCTTCACTCTGATCCCACTGGAGGGACAGTCACCAAGGGATGCTCTTCTGCATGTTTGGCCCTTCTCCTGTACACCTATCCCCTGGTCTCATTGTTGATCAGTTTTATTTTGAGAAGGTAGTCCTTTGCAGAACAGCTGTGAATCCTCATTGATCCATCCTGGCCAAGACTATTTTGGTTCCTCTTTCTTTGGCCTCATATTTTTCATCCACCCTAGGTAGTGGACCCTGTCCTGTGTCTGAATTTCTCATCCTTCAGGTCTTCCTCACTTGAGTCTTCAGTCCCTCAAAACTAACGCCATGTTTCCTCAAATTTCATTGTTAGCTGCAGAGCCCATGCTTTCTGAGGGGATTATTCATATTTTTCTTCCTCCCAATAGTCTTCCACTGGGAATGTGTATGCTATCAAATGGAAGAGGTGGTTCTTTCTTTTTAGCCTTTTCCAGCTGCTATCCCTGATTTCCTGGTTGGCCTTTTTCAGTCTGGTGTGAGTTTTTCCACTGTTAATTCGATTTGACTGCCATTTCCAACTTTCACATTGGCATGGATAATACCCCAGTGATGGCCCCTAAGCTTTCCAAGGCCTTCTTGAGAGGTATCTTTTTGCTACAACTCCCATTTGTGATACAGTCCCTCCTTGGAATTTCTACCTACTTTTGCAAGACTTCAGAACTGGCAGTCACAGTTTCCAAGAAAGAAAGAAGGAAAAAAAAAAAAAAGAACCCCTTCATCAAATCTGGTTGCACCCAAAAGGAAAAAGCAAAATAAAAATATTCCTCAGCCTATGGTTAGTGATTCTGTTGGGGGCCACTTCTCTGCCTGCAGACCATTTAACCTTTTGTCTCATTTCTCTCTAGAGTAGCTTCTGGACACTATGGGTTTAGATACATCATCTGGGGCTGTTTCAGTACCGGGCACAGGTATGGGAGAACCAATCCCTTTAGAGGTGTAGTACTGGGTAAGAGACCCTTTGCCAGACATAATACTGTGCCCCCAGTTACTATATCTAGTAATGAAGTTCACATTAAAAATAAACAGAAGCATCATCATACAGCTGATAATCAGATTATAGTTCTTTATAAAGCTGATTGAGGTTTCCTTGACTGAGTGTTCTGCAGACAGCTAATGCTGGTGCTTGTATTCCCATACATGGCTCTAGTTCTAGTTTGGCTAAAGACCTTTTGGTTGTTTCGGAGAATGGTGAGGATTCTGATGAAGACGACTGATTTCCTGGTTGACACCGAGTCCAATCCCTCTGATTCTTCGGAAGATGAACGTAATATGATTGGTTACTTGGTTATCCGATGCCCAATTAATACTCAACCCAAACAAAACTAAACTACTCATCTTCCAACCCACCAAACATACTCGGAACAACTCTCACTTTAACATCATAGCAAAAGACAACACCGCTATATACCCAACTGAACACACCAAATTGCTAGGAGTGGAAATAGACAATAAACTAAAATTTGATATTCACATCCATGACCATAAAAAAGTCCACAAAAAACTAGGAGCGTTATACAGAAATAAGCAACTTCTCACCAAAGCAGCAAAGATTTCAGTAGCAAATTCCCACCTTATCTCCACCCTACTTTATGCCTCTCCAATATATGCCAACCTAAGGCAATGCAATCTAAACAAGCTAGAGACCTGCTACAACAAATTCGCCAAATTCGTCACAGGGGCATCCTACAGTAGTCACCACTGTCTCTTACTTGCTGAACTGGGCTGGCTTGAACTCCCTCACCTCCTTCAATGGTATCAACTCTCACTCGCCCACAAACTAGTAAACCAGCCAGTAAATGTCCCATCCCTCCAGAATCTACTCCAACCTTATCGCACCACCAGACCCCTAAGATCCAGCAACAAAAATCACTTGCAGATCACTAAAGCCAATAACTCTGCTGGTGAAGCACTATTCTCTTGCGCCATAGCCAAATTATGGAACTCCCTCCCACCCACAATTACCTCCATACCATCGTGCACTCACTTCAAAACTTTACTAAAAGTGCACCTAAAAACATGCTGGCTATGCCCTTGCAACTCCCACTCTAATATCGCCCACCCCATCCAACAACTACCTTTCTTTCCACTCCACTAACTACCTTGATTATAGCAGGCTCAGATGCTCATAAGCCTGGTACTTATTATACAGCAGGAACTTCTTATTGTAACCAAAAAACAGCAACTCTGGGAACAAACAAATGGAGTTGACTGTATCAGTCTAAGTTAGTGTACGAAGCCAAGCATAAAAACGGATCCAAAGCCAGAATATAAATCACATTAACGCCTTTTATTCCAATAGTACGTTTTCGTCCTTCCAAACAGAGTGACTTCATCAGATGTAACATAAAAACAGTCCCCAAACACATATTTATAACCTATTTACATTAATTGTTTAATTAAAACCGTCATTTATTCAAATGAGTTTATTTAAAAACAACCTATCAAGTCTCAACATTCATGAATAATTCATCAAAACTTTTTTCTAGATGATTATTAACCTAAAAGTCATACAAAACTATTAATACCCTTCCACAAAAACATATTACAACCAAAAATAGATTGTATAGTCCTTATTCAAAAACCATACTTGTTGTAAAAATATTTTTTATTAATTATAAACGTTGTTTCTAAACTAAATTTATAATACTTTCTTATGAGAATAAAAATAGAGTTAAAATTCAGAGTGAAGAGTGTGATGTAAATATAAAACTTGAGTCCTTATGTATATTTATATTTCATAAAAATATATATTAAAATTATTTCAATAAATATCATACTTTTATAATTTGGCAGATCTTAATTTAAGTAGGGGCATGATGGAAATAAATTCATAATTAACTTCTTATTGTAACATTTGTTAGTCTGTTACGTACTTCACAGATAAAGATTCTAGTTGTCTACTGATGTACTGTGCTCTTCATCTGTTAATATGTTGTAAGTAATTGCTATGTAAATGGTTAATCGCTATGTAATCCAATGTAACTACTGTCTGTTTATTTTAATTGTGGAGCTTTTCTCCCTGGGCCTCCGCTGAAAATGGACCTAAGTCCAGTCGGACACTCCCGGTCAACAAATATAAATAAATAAATAATATTAAGCCCAAACGTGTTCACTTTTCCTCAGACAATTGCTAGATTAGTGATATTTTTACTTGAGCAGTCAAAAACTACCCAGAACAAGGCCTGGTATAGAGGGTGAGATACCCAATTATTTGGCTATCCCCCTCTTACTGGTCTTGGAAGATGTTTATAGAGCTGTCTGCAGGACACCTTTATCTATTCCAGCAATCCCTAACAAGGCTCAGAGAAAATATAGAATTGCATTGGATATGACGGGTCACTGTTCTCATTTGACTTTGAATCCAACTGTGGTCTCCCCAGCTGCCTGCTCAATAAAAAGTCCCTGGCTTCATCTAATCTAGCACCTCCGGATGAAGAGGGAAAATGGTTAGATCTTCAAGGCAAAAGGATGTCTCTATGTAGTAATCTAGCCTTCAGAATATTAAATCATCAAGGCTATATGTAGAAATTTGTTTTGCAGTGTGTGTGTGTGTGTGTGTGTGTGTGTGTGTGTGTGTGTGTGTGTACGGTTTGGATGATTTTGCTGCAGCCTTGCCTGCAGAGCAAAAGTCTTGTATGAATGAAATTATTTCTAATTTGACTCGTTTCGAAACGTGATTTGAGAGGTGTGCTTGAATGTGTAGATACAATCTGTAGACATGCTGCTTCTGTTGTGTTAAGATGTTATACTTGGTTAAATAATCAAAACTTCTCTGATGTTAAAGCCAAAATTTTGAATGCACATTTAAGTTCTGAATTGATACTTGGACCTTCTGTTACACAATGTTCATTATTCAAATTGTCTCAGCAGCATAAGGGTGCTGTGCCTGCAGAAATCAGGCACAGTGGCAGTTTTGCAGAGCTCAGAACCCCCTCCTTTGACTTTGTGATAGGGGATTGGCTAGACCTGACCCATCAGGGAACGTTAACTGCTGTCACAGAAAGTTCAGTCTTTAGTGACCACTGAAGGACTCAACACAGTTGAATCACCTCAGCAGCCTGCATTGGTGGATTATAGATTCCAGACTTCGATAAGATCTCTTTTGGAGCTTCCTTCCTCTTTTTTTATTATATATTTTTGTTTTCTTAATATTTTATTTCAGAAACATTTCTGTGTAACTTTTTATTTTAATATACTTGCTATTTACAACTCCTGTTAATTCTTCTGGGAATATTAACTTACTACATTTGAATGCTTGATGCTGCTTTTAAGCAGTTGGTGTTTTATGACTTGTACTGGGAATATGAAATTCTGTGATGTTAGTTAAACACTAGTGATTGTCTCTTGGCAGGGTGCCAAGAGGCTCGTTGCTGTTTATCTGCTTAATTTTGAAGTTTTGTCCAGAAAATATATTTTTTGTAACTTTTTTTCCTTTATTTTATGGCTTTCCTACAGGTTCCCCTACTATTTTCTACTGGTTTAATGCTGCTGCTGTAGCCGTTTTTATCATTACATATTTTACCACAAATTAATTGAATTGAATTTTCTGTGGAGATATTTTCATTACTGACAAGGGAATGCTTATTTGTGACATTTTAAAGTGATTTTATTTATTTATTTTTTTTCATGCTATTTGGACATGTGAATTTTACTTGGTACTATGACTGGGTGCACAACTCTCAACCTCTTAGTGCAAGAAATCTGGACAAAGCCTGACAAAATAGGGGGATAAAGGCCCAAAAATAGGGGCAGATTTTAAATATTGCTCTTATTAACTTAGAAAGTTGCTACCGTAACAGGGTTTAACATACATTTTCTGAAGGATTTGAAGTCTGAAACTCAAATGTATACTGACAGACCACTTAACTTTTTTTCCATAGTCAACCTCTGGTATGAGCCCATGGCACTCTATAATACAAAGGTCAGACACATCGTCCACGGCTGTTCCAGTACTGGTTCAGTTATGGAGAACCAATCACTTTAGGAGTAGGAGAGGCCCGAGCTAAGATGACCCTTGCCAGACATATAATACTCTGTAACTAGATATTTTGTCCTTTAGTGTAGTTTATACTAAGAAGGAAGAAACTTCACCACATGACAATCAGCTTATTACCATGTATAGCTCATGGCTGATGAAGTTTCTTTAGCTAAGTGTGTTTTACTTTTGGCTAATCTGTGAAGCTATGCTGATGTTCATCGTGTTTCACTGTTGCAGTCAGTACACTTGGGTTATCCTGCTGGCAGGCTACCCGCAGTCAGCCTGAATTCCAAAGTCCTGGTCCGGCATCGGTTGTCGCCTCCTCCGTGACGTCAGTGCGCCAGGGGTATATAAGATGCAGCCAACGCCATTTTCTTCAGTCTTTCCTGCCGCGCGGTGCCCAAAGCAAAAGCAGTTCGCAAGTGCCAGTCGGCCGACTCCTGAGATTTTCGAAATTGAATTTCAGATCCGAAGTCGTCAATAAAGCTACACAGAGTCTGTTCAGTCTGATTCTGTGGAAAGTGAATAGGTTTGAAAACCCAGGCACGTGTTTACCTTTCCACAGATTCACGTTAGGTTTAGAGATGTATTTGATTGAAGCTTTCTGGACCTATAGCAGAGATTGGCAGAGTTTGATCTTGTTGAGGATGAGATTCTGAATGGTTTTGCTTGATGTTCAGTTGCTGTCACTTAAGGACTGACTTCAGGTCGTCAGTGGTATAAAAACAGGCAGCTGACGCCATTACATCAGTCTTTCTTGCCGAGGAGCCCAAAGCAGAAGCAGTTGGCACGAGTGCCGGTCAGCCACTACTTGAGTTTTTGTTTCCGAAATTGAAGTTGAAGTCTTCTAAAGCTAAGTACTCCGTTGGGGGATCCTTTTTTCTTGCTCTAACCAGAAAAAGTTAACAGTTGTCTTGCCTGTGGAAAGCAAATACCACACCAAGATTTCCATTCTTACTGTGTCACCTGTTTAGGCCTAGACTACGACGCCCCTCGCTGCTGGTTTTGTGCTATGCTCATTGCCTGAACTATTCGTCGTCAGGCCCTTATTGTAGCTAAATACTTTCGCTCTCTATCTCCATATTCCGAAATGGCTTCAGTAAGCCATCCGACTACCGATCTTCCTAAAAAAAAACATAAAGATAAAGACAAACAGACAACACAGGTCCAAAACTGCAGACGATGCTTCCATTAAGCTAGTCGCCAGTTCATCGGTACTCAGTGAGGTGCTTTCGCAACCCTTGATGCCTGCTTTGATGGATTCGCAGGCTGCTACTGAGACCTGTTTGGAGTCTGGTATGCCGCGAGACTCTTATTTGACTACGGAACCTGTGAATATCTCTAGCTTGGATGGGTCCAGATCCGCTGTGCAGGCACCTGCTTCTGAGGAAGTTATTTGCACTACCGATATTCGACACAAACCGACTACTTCTTTCGTTTCTTCAGTTCTTTCTAAAACTACCGAGTTTCTAAGGCCCAGAGTACTAGCTACGCCTAAAAAAAACGACCCAAACTCAAGCGCCTGCTTCCTTGCCACACTCACAAATGCTTAAAATGGCGGAAGACTTTATGCGGATTAGGGGAAGCCAGCCTACCCCTGCTAAAAGGAAAAGAGACTTGTCCCTAGCAGCTTTAGCTGACCAAGAGTCCGACGACCCTGAAGTTTCTGATTATGAAGACATGCTCTTATCTGCTTATGGGGATTCAGATGCAGAGGAATCCATTCCTTCTGCCTCTCCTCTAGAGGATTTTTCTTTTGGTGAAACCCTACATACTTTGAGAGAGCATTTCCATTGGGAATGCCAGGATTATCCTCGGTCCAAAAAGACTCTGGGAATTTTTAGATTTACCACAGCTATCCCTCCTGTTTTGGATGTTGTGGATGATGTCTTTATGGAATCCAGTCTGACTCCTGATACTTTAACCCCTGCTCCCAGGAAACCTGATGGATACTACAGAGTCCCTGACTCTCATACATTTCTTTTCAAGAATCCTACTGCTGACCCAGAGGTCATCTCCCAAAGATCTAAAGGAATAAAAGCAACTACAGCTAAGAATCCCACCCCCTTGGACAGGGATTCCCGAGCGTTAGACGGGGTAAAAAAGTAGACACCTCTGCCAACTCTGGCCATTAGAGCATTAAATTCTCAGTTCCACATGCTGAAATTCCAGCAACTTACAATGGAACTTATTAAGCAAAAATTATCTACCTTCCCTGACTGTGCAGAAAATAAAGAATTTCAGGAGCTTATGCATTCTGCAAGCCAAATCAGCAAGCATACCCTGCATTGTGGGTTTGACGCCCTAGAAGCATCTTGCAGGGCAGCAGTCACAGGTTCTGTACTTAGAAGGCATGCCTGGCTTAAAGAAAAGACCTTGCCAGACCATGTCAAATCAAAATTATTGGACACGCCTCTGAACAAAGACAGTCTGTTTGGCACCAAAGCAGAAGAGGTTTTAAAAAAGATGGAAGAAAAGGCTAAGTCTATGGAGACGGTCAAAGATTTTTTGCAAGTACAGCCTCCATGATTCAGTAGGCATTGCCCCTCAAAACATTGGTCCTTTCTAGCCCCCTTAAGACCACCTCAGACAAGACCTAGGGGAAACAGACTCCCCAGACAACAGTCTCAGGGTATGCAGAGATCTAAGCTATGGAGTACCTCCACTTCTAAAACAGGGAGTGCTAAGCCACCCCCTTATAGAAAGAATTCACAATGACTTCTCAACTCCTCCCCTCACCTCTGCCCAATTGCTGATGCCCGTAGGAGGAAAACGTGCCCACCATGCAAAAAACTGGGCCTCCATCACCAGCGATCGATGGATCCTCAACATAGTATCCCAGCGTTACAAATTTTATTTCCACATGCTGCCAACCCCAAAAGGGTTCCCAGACCTTCCTCCAAACCAGTGGGCAGCGGCACAAAACCAAGTTCACTCCCTGCTCTCCATAAGGGCAATTCAGCCTGTTCCTGCAAAATAGATATGGCAAGGTTTTTTTTCCAGACCTTTCCTGGTACCCAGAAAAGAGGGCACCTGGCGCCCAATCTTAGATCTATCCCTTCTAAGCACCTTCCTGGTGGTACCAAAATTCAGAATGCTCACCCTACAGCAGCTTCTCCCTATGCTATCCAAAGATGCCTGGTTAGCCACCCTAGACCTAAAGGAGGCCTATCTGCATATCCCAATCAGGGACTCCTGCAGGAAGTATCTATATTTCAGGGCAGGATTTATGCATTATCAGTTCTCTGCACTTCCCTTGGGCTTATCTACTACTCCCAGAGTTTTCACAAAATGCCTGGCTCCAGCCATTGCCTTTTGCAGACAAAGAAATATTCAAATTTACCCTTACTTGGATGACTGCCTGATTCAGGCAGACAGAAAAAGTTGTTGCAGCACCTGACATTTGTAAAGGACCTTCTAACCTTACTGGGGTACACGATCAATGAAAAGAAATCCAAACTAGTCCCCAGTCAAAAAATTGTATTCCTCGGCGGAAGCTTGGACACAGCATCCCAGATGGCATTCCTTACTCCAGAAAAACAAGCCTATCTGACAGTCTACTTCTCTCAAATGGTCACCAGAACCCAGTTATCCACAAGGAAAATCCTGTGAGTTCTGGGGTTCATGGCCTCCTGCATTCTACTAATTCCATATGACAGACTGCATATGAGAAACTTCAATGGTACTTAAAAAGTCTTTGGTGCCAACATTCTCACGACCTGGAAATTATCATACCTGTGATACCTTGTCTAAGGAAAAAGTTCCTTTGGTGGGCAGCAATATGTAACCACAACAAGGGGCTTCCCTTTACACAACCCCACGCCGCCCAGACCCTAACCACAGACTCATCAGACTATGCCTGGGGTGCACATCTGGATGGCAGGTGCATTCAGGGACACTGGAGCCCAAATCAGATTCATCTGCACATCAACCAGAAAGAGATGCTAGCTGTTCAGCGTGCTCTAACAGCTTTCAGATCCCTATGCTCTCCGGGGGCCTCTTCTAATCAAAACCAACAACACCACAGTGATGTGGTACATCAACAAGCAGGGGGGAACTCACTCTTACCCACTCTGCAGGCTAGCCATGACCTTTTGGAACACTGCCTTAGCCATGCATATTCACCTGCAAGCCCAATTCCTGCCAGGCAACCAACACTCTCTGGCAGACAACTTAAGCAGAAATCTCCTAGACCTAAATGAGTGGCATTTAAACCACAGCACCTTCAGCCTTGTGACCCAGACATGGGTCCAAATTCTGCACCAGGGAACTTCACAGCAAGGCCTGGAAAGTGGATGCCCTGTCCTTCCACTGGCAAAACCTGTCAATCTATACATTTCCCCCTTCCTCTTCTTACCAGAGTCCTACTCAAAATAAGGGAAGAGAGACCAAGGGCAGTCCTGATTGCCCCAGACTGGCCACGCCAGCAATGGTACCCACTACTGCGCAGTCTGTCTTAGTTGCCTCCATGGCACCTCCTTCAGATTCCAACTCTCCTGATTCAGCAGGAGGGAGAGTTCTTGCACCCACAATTGCACACCCTGAACCTGGCAGCCTGGCTTATTCCTTGACGTCTCCAGTAGCCAACTTAAGCAAGCAGGTCCTGGATATTAAACTTGAAGCCAGACGACCCAGTACTAGAAAATCCTATGCTGACAAGTGGAAAATGTATTGTTCCTGGATCCAGACTAAAGGAGCTGACCCAGCACAGCCACCCCTACCTCTCATCCTGGATTACCTAGCAGACCTACTCCACAGGGGCCTTTCCTTCTCTTCCATTAAAATTCATACCTCTGCCATGTCTGCACGTTACAGTACTGAACCACCTCTCTTCTCGCACCCTCTCATCAAACAATTCCTCTGAGGGGCTAACAACTTGAGTACCAAGGAGAGTCCCTACTGCTGCTTGGGACCTTAACTTTGTGTTGGAAAAGCTCAGCCCCCCCCCCCCCCCCCCATTTGAGCCTGCAGCTTCAGCAGAGTTAAAATTCCTTTCTTGGAAAACCGCCTTACATTTGGCCATCACTTCAGCTAGAAGAATGTCTGAGCTATAAGCACTTATGGCTGTGGAACCCTTCATCATTTTCCATGCTGACAGGGTCTCCCTCAGGACTAACCAACTTTCATGCCCAAAGTGGTGTCCAGTGTGGCTCTCGACCAATCTATTAATTTGCCCACCTTTTTCCCTAAACCTCAAAATAAGAGGGAAAGGATCCTGCACTCTTTAGGTGTGCACAGACAGCTCAGATATTACCTGGATAGGACTAAGCCTTTTTATTAACTCTGACCAGTTTCTAGTCAGCTTTGCACCAGGGGCAGAGGGCAAGGCAATATCAAAACAAACTATTTCCAAATAGATAGCACTCCGTATCCATTTCTGTTGCAAACATCATGGAAAGCCACCCCCACAGGGGGTCAGAACACATTCCACTAGGGCAACATCAACCTCTACAGCCTTTCTTACAGCCTTTCTCAGAGGAGTCCCTACCAGGGACATTCTGGAAGCTGCAACATGGAGTTCTGTTCATACCTTCACCAAGCATTACCACCTGCCTATCTTTACCAGATCCAGGGTGGGCTTTGCAACCGCAGTCCTGCAGGGCATACTAGCCAGCCCCAACTCTTCTTTACTGCCTCCACCTATTCTTCAGCTTTGGGAATCAACCAGTGTGTGATATCTGCAATAGTGAAACATGAAGAACATAGTACAGTTGTGTACACTTACAATAAATGTAGATGTTTGAGTGTATTCACTGTTGCAGTCCTGGTTTCCCACCCTCCAGCCACCTTGTCTCTCTTTCTCTCTCTTCCTCACTCCTTACAGGGCTATTAGTATTTACTTTTTACTGGTGGTGGTATTCCACCATAGCTTAGTTCCCTGCTTGGGGGCTCCTGACATTTGGGGCAAGAAAAACTGATGTAATGGCGTTGACTGCCTGTTTTTATACCACTGACGACCTGACGTCAGTCCTGAAGTGACACCAACCGACGCAGAAATACTAAGCCCCTGATATTCAGGCAGACTGAGGGCTACCCCTGGCAGGATAACCCAAGTGTGATGACTGCAACAGTGAATACATTCGAACATCTACATTTATGGTAAGTGTATACAACTGTACATTCCTGCTCGGTTACTGACCTTAGAAGATGTCTGTAAAACTGCATGTAAAAGTCCTTTTTGACTAGTGAATCAGTTCCTAAAAAGGCTATGAGGAAATTACAAGGTGTACTGTGATGCTGCAGCTCTCTCTGCTCCTTTGTCAGCTGACCCAGGTGTGGTTTCTCCAGGTGCCAGCTCTAGCAAGAGAGTTTGGCTGCTTCTAACTGTATACTGCCAGATAAAATTGGCAAGTGGTTAGAATCTCAGGAGAAAAGTTGGTTCAGTCTAGTAATTTATTCTTTAGAATTTTAAATTGTCAGGGCTTCATGTGGAAGTTTATTTTGTAGTGTGCTTACAGTTTAGATTACTTCACTGTATCGTTGCTTGCTGAACAGAAGATCTGAAGATGTCCTTTTCATTCTTCCTCAACATATGGGTTACTGATCCAACTTGGCCACATATGTCAGACTTACAGATGCAATTCTCGAGCTATTTCCTCTAAAATAATGCACCAGCTAGCATACAAATACCTCAGATGTCATTTATTGTTATCTCGCACAGACACGGATCCCCTCTCAGAAGCCTTTTAAAATTGTTAAGAGTATTTGTGAGTAACTAATAACCACACAACCCGAGGGCTGCAAACAAAAACGAAGTCCAATATTTAACAACGTTGTTCCGATACAATGAAGGCTGTCCTTTTACCCACATACAATGTTTTTTGCAGTGTTGCTTAGATCTACTATTGGAGCCTAGCCCTTTTAACTCACAACTATATACAATCAATTATATAAATGCTTAATTCTCAACCAATGAGTTGACAATGCTGTGTGATATATAATGCAACATTTGTCAGTGGTAACTGGATTCTGAGGAAGTCTCCGGTGCAGGAGATGAAAGCGCTAAATCAGTTACTTTCCTTTTACGTGTTTTTGTGTTTTTATGTGTTTAAAGTACCTTATTTTATGTACCTTACGTTTTGGTTACAATAAATTTTTCTTAATATCCGTTTGAGATCGATTTTTGAACCATCTAAGCTGTATGGTACTTGGGTAAAAGGACAGCCTTCATTGTATCGGAACAACGTTGTTAAATATTGGACTTCGTTTTTATTTGCAGCCCTCGGGTTGTGTGGTTATTAGTTGGCAATTATTGGTGTTCCGGATACGAGGAGTCAAACCCAGCACATGGATAGCAGTACCATGTTGAACGAATTGTTAAGGGTTATCCAAGCCCATTCGCAAACAGACATTCCTTTAACAGGTTCTTCCAATGAAATACCTTGTGCGCAAAGCAGCCCAAAGGAGACCAGGGTGGCCAGGATGACGTCGGAAGCCCGCGACTCGTTGGCGGGAGGTAGAGAGGCTATGGTGGACAATGCTTGTAGAAGGAGAAACGATGGACAGAATCCTTCTACTTTCCGCCCGAACGGAACTAATGATAAAACGGAATCACATGCCATGGACATTTACAAAGATATGGACTTCAATACATGGTTAAACAAATCTTGTGCTTTTTTAAAAGAAAAAGAAAAAACGAAAGAACCAGCGAACAGCTTAACATATAAGGACAAATGTAAGATATTTAAGAAATTATTACTAAAATTTAAATCACTCTGTGTAGAAAATTGGTACTTTGACAAATGTATAAAAGAAAAGGTAGTACCTAAAGGTTTGAGACTGAACAAGTTTCCGAATAACATGAACAATGACAAAATATTTTTTAAAAGTATTTGTGATATTCTGAATGAATGTGGGCTAGCGATGTTAAAATTAATGATGAAACGCAGCACTGATAATGGAACAAATGAAAAAGGAAATAGATAAGCTGTATGGTGAAATTAATACAGACTTACTATTTCAAGTAGACGAGTACAAGCATGTATATTTTAGAGTACTGTATGATATTGACTCTGCCACTAATATGAACATTAACAGAAAATTAAAGAAGCTTGAAAGGGACCTTGGTGATTACGAGAAAGGTTGTGCATATGTTGATGACAGTATAGTCAAGAACCACGGGTGGGGGAAGGGTTCGTACACACCTTACAGGGAAAGATACAACAAGAATAACAGTTACAGAGGGGGCAGGTAGGGGTAGGAATTGGGAGCCAAGATATTGGGAGCAGGGGCAATTGGATCCCAACCAAATGGAATACCATAGATATGCACAGGAAGAACTCCCTGACATAATGGAAGATGAAAATAATCTCAGAACTGATGCCCCTTTAGGGATGGACGAACCCAGGAGGTCAGAGAGGTTGAGAAACCGGACCCAACAAACATATGCGCAGGTTATGCATACAGGGAGGGTATACAGATAGGTGATCTAGATATGGTTTTGTGTCGAGACACAAGTGATTGTAGTCCTGAACCAATAACAGATGTACAGGAACAGGTGGATGTTATTATCCATACTTTTAACAATTTTAATATATTTAATTATACTGACATTTTGATTAACCAAGATTTTTTTAGTTTGTTTACTAAAGGGTTCACTTTTGTGCCTGTCAACAAACCTAGAGTCGAAAACATTATACTGGATATTAAGTTGTTTACACGAAAAATTAAATTTTAGACATATATATATATAAGGACAGAGCAGTCCAAGATAGGGAAAACTCTTTAACTAGACATAGTATGTACAATCCTCCCTTACAACATGAAATTTCGAATTTTGAAAAATGTGTCATTAATGGGATATGAAATGGATATAAGAATAATAATAAAATTAAAAGTAATTTGACAAAGGCTGAAGAAAAATTACTAAGAGATCTGAGTAGTAATGACAAAATTCTTATAATGAAACCTGATAAAGGGGGAGGGGTGGTTATTATGGATAGATGGGATTACATCAATAAGATGAAGGATATTTTGGACAATGAAGAATTATGGTCTAGTAACAAAGAATGAGATTAATATATCGTACAGGAAGATAGATCTCATTTTGGAAGATAATTTGTTCACAGGGATGATTGATATGGAACTATATAAATTTTTAAAAGTACCAAAACCTGTTATTCCGGGTATATTTGGTATACCAAAAATACACAAATCCCTATATAACCCACCCATGCGACCTATAGTGTCATCCCAGGGATCTAAAACCCAGCCTTTGGCTATTTATGTGGACACTATGTTAAAAGGATTCAATACCAAATATGATCATATTTTGGTAGATTCATGGGACTTTTTGAAAAAAATAGATGTGAGTACTTATTCAGACAATATGTTGTTCATTACTATCTATGTCAAAGAATTGTTTTCAGTTATACCTCAAGCCATTGGCTTGGAATGGTTTGAAAAAATACTTGTTGAATTGAAACTGGTGACAGCAGCTGAGTTTAGAACGGTTTTGGAATGTATGGAATTGATATTAAAGTATAACTACGTGTATTTTGAGGGAGATTATTACCATCAGAAAGAGGGAGTTGCCATGGGCTCTGCTTGTGTCCCTATGTATGCCAACATCATTATGTTATTTTGGGAAAAGAAATTTGTGTTTAACTCTGTATATAGTCAATATATTACTAATTATTTTCGTTTCCTGGACGACATTTTTGTTTTATGGTCTGGTTCCTATGATCATATTCAAGATTTTATACAGTATATAAACCAGACAACTACCTTTTCGCATTTTACACATCAAATAGGTATTGAAGAAATACATTTCTTAGATATAAAATTAAGTTAAGATAACCAGAACAAATGCTACAGGTCTAATATATTTAGAAAAGAACACCATTCGAATGCCTATTTACATTTTGACAGTGACAACCCTTATCAACTTAAGAAGAACATTGTAAAAGGACAAATGATTAGGATGGCCAGGATGATCTCTGATGATGCAGAATTTCTAAATGAAATTGATAATGTAGAAAAAATGTTCTGTGAAAGAGGCTATCCTATGGATTTTATTAGCCCTATCAAAGAATATGTAATTTCAGAAAGAGGTAATAAATATAATGCTCTGTTAACAAAAGATGGGTGTTTGGAGATTACAGTTAGGAATAGTAGTAAGAACAGTTCCAATATTCAAAATTTATTTGTAGCAAGTTCTACACCCTATTTGACGATTACTTACCATCAAGGTGTAAAATGGTTGAAAAAAAGCATCAATGATACTTGGGAGATGTTCAGGAATATGACAACGAAAACTGATGTATTCCAATGTGACATTAAATACAGTTTTAGAAGGAACAAGAATATTAAGAACATTATTGAACAGAGAACAACTACAGCTAGTGGGGCCAACAAGAGGCATGGCACTTTTAGATGTGGTAGTTGTGCACAATGTTCATATATTGCCGGATTGAAAGAAATCAGAATACCAAGCTTGGATATAACTTTAAAAGCCAAAAGATATAATAGTTGCTACTCAAAAGGAGTAGTATATTTGGTGTTTTGTAAGGCATGCTGGAGCTATTATATAATCAAAACTGAACGCCACCTTAGGAACAGAATATATGAGCATACCAGGGATATCAACAAACAATGAAAATAATGCATTATACAGGCATGCATTGGTATGCAAACAGGCAGATTTTAAATTTTGGGTGATAGAGGAAATTGAATCCATGGATAGAGGAGGCGATTGGGAGACAAAGTTAGAGTATAGGGAAATGATCTGGCAGCTGAGATTAGACGCATGTAGTGGAAAAGGATTAAACAACCACATTTCTATAACTCTGACATTAAAAACATTGGCAGCAGATCCAAAGAAAAGGTAAAATGAACAAAATTAGTTAACATTTTTTAAAGTTTTTAAAAATGGTTTTAACCTTTCTCTCTCTCTCTCTCTATATATATATATATATATATATATATATATATATATATATATATATATATATATATATATATATACAATTTTCAATTTCAATATCAATACATTTCATCAATTTTAATAATCAACTATTTTTAATAATTTTTACATTTTTATATTAATAAGTTAATAATATTTATTAATATTTGTCTGTTCATTAACTTAACATTTTTAATATTTGTTCCCTTATGTACTTCAACAAGATAGGTTGCTGTTTAAGGTGTTCACTTTTATTCAGTTTGTATGTTCATTAGTATTTTATGTATATTTATATATATTTTTTGATATTATAACTACATATTACAATTATATATATTTAGAATTATATATATTTAGAAATACATGCATATTTTACATTTTATATTTCACACATTTTATATATTGTAATACGCATCAATCATATTTATTTCTAATTATTTATTTCATATATATATATATATATATATATATATATATATATATATATATATATATATATATATATTGGGATAGACATATACATTTATACACATATATATTTTATATTTAGTTATTTAATAAAATGTTTATTTACTTAATCAGCTAACACAACAACCGTGGGATAGGGATGGTTTCAGCAAACATAATTTTTCCCATTAAATCATATATATACATTCACATATATTTTTTCACATCAACATTAATTGTGAATTTAGGGCTTGTAATAACAACAAAAACAATATGCACCTATTTATAATTGTTCTTATTTTTGTTTTTCCTGTATTTTTAATAGGTTGTACTGGTTAACCTTTACTACATACAATGTTTTTTGCAGTGTTGCTCAGATCTACTATTAGAGCCTAGCCCTTTTAACTCACAACTATATACAATCAATTATATAAATGCTTAATTCTCAACCAATGAGTTGACAATGCTGTGTGATATATAATGCAAGATTTGTCAATGGTAATTGGATTCTGTGGAAGTCTCCGGTGCAGGAGATGAAAGCGCTAAATCAGTTACTTTCCTTTTACGTGTTTTTATGTGTTTAAAGTACCTTATTTTATGTACCTTACGTTTTGGTTACAATAAATTTTTCTTAATATCAGTTTGAGATCGATTTTTGAACCATCTAAGCTGTATGGTACGTGGGTAAAAGGACAGCCTTCATTGTATCGGAACAACGTTGTTAAATATTGGACTTAGTATTTGTGAGTAGTTATTATGTGGGAATAACATCTTACAAAACCTTTTCTGTTACCCTCCCTCTCCTTCTGACAACTTTGTTTTTTTTGCTGTGTGTCAGTCTTTTACTGCCTCCTTTTCCATAGCTCTTTTGGTACTCTTGTTGCATACCATTGTTGGTACCAGGAGCTTTGGTGCTAGAGAGCTTGGGTTGGGCTCCCTCCTTAAGGTACAGATCAGGACAAGGTTGAGACATGGCTTCTTTCGAAGTTTTTAGCTGGTCACGATTTCTTCCGGTTCATCTGCTTTCGAGGTAGTGGAGAGGGTTTTCTCTCATCCAAAAATCAGATTACTCTTTCTTCCTTGGATCCAACACCTACTCCCACAGTGGGTCTGAGCTCTGATTTCATCAAACCTACTCCATGGGAACAGGTGGTGCCAACTAGTGTCCAGTTTAGTTAGAGCAACTTTCCACTCTTTGGATACCTCCTCAGAGCGTCCCACTGAGGACATTCCCCATAAGAGAACATGTAAAAGGAGGCACATAGATTACCCTATGGTAACTCTCACACAGGATACTGACTTAGAAGGGGAAGGGTCCCCTAGATCTCCACCAGACAACGTTTCATTTGGAGACCTTCTAGAGATTCTTAAACAGGTGGAAGGTGCTCAGATACTTCCTTCCTCAGAGGCGTCAGTATTTCTGGAAGCTTTTGGTTCTGGGCCAACTACGTCTTGGGAGACTCCCCCGGCTGCTGAGCTTATCGAACTTATCTCTCGCTGGGTACGGAAGGAACCAAACTGTCGAACCAATTCCTCATTGTCCCAACAAAATTTTCGCACTGCCGAAGATGGACCTCATTGGAGCAAAGTAGCCCCTGTTGATGCTCTGGATGTGGTGGTAGCCACAAAAAGGAGCTAGCTGTGTAGAGCTCCTCTGTCCATCCCTCAATAGGGAGTAGAGGGTACTGGACAGATTTGGAAAGTGCATATTTGCCTCCGTGATCTTCGTCTTGAGGTCTCAGAATTATTTAGTGCAGTTTACAAAACTGCAGAGGGATTTTGACCAAGGAGGTCTTCAAATCCTTCTCAAAGTCCATGTCTGTGGAGGATTATAAAAAGTCATCCTCACAACTAGCCACTCTATTATCCATTTCCAGTGCATCCATGAGGTTAATATCACATGCTGCAGAAGGGTACCTTACCGACTGCCGGTTCAGGCATTGCCAAGTGGAGACTTGCCTGGCTGCTGCTATGCAACGATATGAAGCCTTTCAAGTCTTCTTTCTTCGATACTCCTGATGGAACTCTCTTGTTTGGCCCTTCTGTTATAGAGGTACTCTCCTGAAGTGAACAGAAGGGAAAGACCTTGTCTGCCATTGAAATTTGCTTTTCTACCTCTCAACAATTTTTTCAAGGAATCAGAGGGGGCAAGAAAATGTGGTTACGGAAATCCCAGTGTTCTTTCTAGGACTCGCATGGGGACAACTCCTCCAGGAGCGGGGGGGGGGGGTTCAAATGAAAGATTCAGACCTCACAGCAGAGGAGGCCTGCAAAACCAGGGTTTTTAAAATTCTTTTTTTGGATAGACCCTTGCAGTGCTCCTGATGGGTTGCCTGACTGCTCGCCTCTGAAGGCAGTCAGGGGGTGCTTTTCTTTGCACCCAGACACCTGGGCTCTTATAACAAAGGATTCTTGGATGCAAAAACTAACATGTAGAGGTTATTTCATACCATTTTTCCAGATTCCCCCAACAAAAAGAAGAAATTCTCCTGACGTCCCATCCAGTCAGAGAGAAGCTGCAGCTCATGAGATTCAAAAGCTGCTGGAGCAAGAGTCATCCAAGAGGTCCCACCAGACCAGATAGGATTTGGAACTAGATGGGACCGGAGTCCAATTTCAGGTTTAAGCAGTCAGAACCGATCTGTGATGACGTCAAAGTTCCAAATGGTCATGGTTCAGTCTATTCTGCCATTTTTGCACAAGGACGATTAGGTCTGCTCAGTCAGTTTTCAGGATGTGTTCTATCACATCAAGATGATCACTCTGGATAATGTCTGAGCTTTTGGTTGGGAGCCAGTCACTATCAATTCAGAGCCCTACCCTTTGGTCTCACCACAGCCTCCAGTGTGTTTACCAAGCAGATGGCAGTGGTAGCAGCTCACCTGAGATTGCTGGGATTCCGAATGTTTCCATATTTAGATGACTGGCTCCTCATCGCCCCAACTAGGCATCTCTTAGAACAGCCCAGGGTCTGTTTGCTCCACCTTTGTCAAACACTAGGTATTGCAGTCAACATCTCCAAATCCAAACTACAACCACGTATACTTCTCAACTGTACAGGTTGTCGCAGAATGTCCAGATTTTTGCCTCATATTTTTGGTGTGTTCCCCCTAAAACTCTGTCCCTTTCTGGCAAATAACTGAGGATTGAAGTCATTAAATAATGACAAACATTTGAGTTTGACTCCACATCCTTTGGAAAATTCATGCTAATGCAAAACCTATTATTCTGTAAACTTTTTAAGTTTGTAAGGGCAATATTTAAAATCTGTCCCTGTTTGTCCCCCCATCATTTTAGGCTTTGTCCAGAATTTTTGCTCTGAGAGATTGAAAGGTACGAGTCTGAGCCTGGAGTTCATCGGTGCCAAGCTGAACACAGTAAGGCAGATTGCTGCTCTGCCTACACATCGTATAAATGCAGTCAAATTCCAGGTACAGCAAATTCTTCTTCATCTTACGGCTCCAGCCAAACTTGTCTTTCAGGCTGTAGGAACGATGGCAGCTGCCATAGTCTTAGTTCCATGGCACATTCTATATGTGTGTTCTCCAGTGGACTCTAGCTTCAGTGGTCTATTCTGCAACATCCTCTGTCCTTCCCAGTCAACCTTACTCAGGTATGCAGAAACCCTCTCCATTGGTGGATTCAGTCAGATGACATTTACTTGGGACGTCCTTTCATTCTGTTTCCTCATGTAGCCACAGCGACCATGGATGCATTCCATTTGTGGTGGAGGAGTATTTTTGGGACAGACTGTCTAGGGCACATGGTCCCCCTAACAGACCAATTTGCACATCAGTATCCTGGAGATGAGAGCGGTCCTGTTAGCATTACTTCAAGATGTTCTCTGTCTGGGAACCGTTGTGATCCAAACCGACATGTCTGCGGTCTGGTACATCAACGATCTTACCCATTCTGTCCAGAGGATGTGTGTGTGATGGTGGGTGATCTCTTCCAACTGCTTTCTAGTACTAATGCACATTACGGGGAAATCCAACATACTAGCAGACCCTCATCAGGTCTATTTTGTTACCTCATGAGTGGTGTCTCAGTCAGTCACTGGTGATTTTGCATCATTGGGGCCAACCTTGCTACGATCTCGTTGCATCTTCCAACAACAAGTGCAGCAGGTTTTTTGCTGTAATTCCCCCTTCAGGGGGAATCACCGACAGATACTCTAGTCCACATTTGGCCTTCTCGTCTGCTTTATGCGTATCCCCCATTACTTCTGATTCCAAAATTCTTACAGAAAGCATATCGGTTGAAGAGCTCAGTTATCCTCATTGCCTCCTTTTGGCCTCATCAAGTGTGGTTCACCTTCCTTTGGTCTCATCTTCGATATCTGCCATGGATACTGGATCCCAGTCCAGACCTCATCTTGCATCCCTTGGAAATAAAACATCCCAATATTTCAAACTCAAACTAATTGCATGGTTTCTCCAATTCCTTTAATAGCTAAATAGCCCAGGCTTTCTTCCCTGGGTAGGCATATACTTTTATCTTCCTAGAAAGCTTCTACAAGGAAAATCTACGAGAATAAAATGGAAATTATTCTCAATTTTGGCTCCTAGTAAAGAAATTGATCCCTTCACTGCTCCTGTTTCTTCAGTTCTAGAATTCTTTGCCTCTTTTTTTTTTTTAAAAGTTGCTAGTTTCTCCACAATCAAAGTTCAATTGGCAGCCATATCAAATTTTCATTCAGGAGGAAAAGCTTCTAAATTGTGCAAGGCCTTTCTAACAGGCATCTTCTTAATATGCCCCCAGTGAAAGATCCATCTCCTGCATGGGATTTGACAGTAGTTCTTCAGGGGTTGACACAACAACCCTTTGAACCTTCAGTTAAAAAGATTTAAAATGTTTGTCTTGGAAAACAGTTACTTCTGCGAAGAGAATTTCTGAACTCCAAGCTCTATCATCCAAATCTTCTTACATTGGTTTGTAAAGTAACTGACAATCTTTCTGTCTTACCAAAGTAGTGTCAAAATCCAATATCAAACAATTCATCTGCCCGTCTTCTTCCCTAATTTTTTAAACGGGTGAGTACATGTTGCATCTTTTAGATGTACATAGAAAACTATGTTTTTATTTACATAAGACTAAGGATCTCAAGAAAAGTGACAGGTTGTTTTTCTCACCGAAGAGACTGGAGTCGCTGATTTCTGAAGTTACCCTGTAAAAATGGATTGATTATATTCCTTTTGTATATTCTCAACAAGGCCTCTCCCTATCAAAGCCTCCTACATCTCATTCAACTAGATCCATTGCCACTACTCCTGCCTTCTGGTCTAGAACTTCTGTTGATGACATTTGCGCAGCAGTTTCCTGGCCCATTGAGCATACCTGTATTATGTATTACAAACTAGATTTGACTTCTAGTGGCAGAGCTGCTTTTGGTTCAACGGTTCTCTGGAATATCTTTCCATGAGGGTCATCCAAGATTCACATAGCTGGGGGACTCTGTCCCATATGTTGAAGAATGAGAAGGATGGCATCCAGTATAAAAGTTATGTACTCGCCATAATTATGCATCTGTGTTGCACATTTTCAATTTTCAACTCCCCACCATTCTTCCCCCTTCCTGTTGTCTGGAGAGATGTGGACCATTTTGGAACCCTTTACTTCCATGTTTTCCAGGTTTTTGAGCCCTGGCTTACTGTTCTTTTCTTTCTTCCTATTCTATCTTACCATGTGTAAGGCAGCAGACTCTGTCTGAGATATTGTAGGCTAGCTGGGGGCAGTATGGGTAGAAGGGAGGAGCTTGACTGTTGAATCTGTAAGTTTGGATCCCAGGTCAGATCTATAACCCATATGTTGAGGAAGAATGGAAATGGCCAGCACAGATGCATAGTTATAGTGAGTACATAATGTTTATTTTTATATGATATAGACTTTTTTTTTTTTTTCTAACGTGGCTCGGGTTTCAAAGCTTACTTTGAGGAGTGTCTTGGAAGGTGAGGAGTGTCTTGGAAGGTGCAGATGCCATTTCTAGAAATGCATCTGCTTCTGTTGTAATGAGAAGCTTTTCTTGGTTACTTAACCAGAATTTTTCTTGAGGAGTTAAACAAGAACATTTTGAAGGTTCCTTTAATTTCAAAATTTGTTTTGTCCTGCAGCTACACAGATTCTCAGACAGTGGGATGATAGAGGTAAATTGATGCATGAAGTATCTAGAACATTTTATATTCCCAGGTTCTAGCCTAATGAGGCATACAAATTTAGAGGGGAGAGGAAACAAAAATCCCATCCTAACAGGAGGAGGATAATTCCAAAGCAAATCTTTTCCTTGCTAAAGAATGACTATTCCAAGACTCTGGGCTTCCTGTCCTTTCCTCCTGTACCTCTTCCCCTTTCAGCTTCCTCCAGGCTTTATTGCAGTCTGGCCACAAATAGTCTCAGATACTCTTGACAGTGGACAAAAAATTCTCCTCCCTTCAAGGGAATCCCCTTCCCCCTGCACCTTCCAGACCGGAAATACCAGATTTCTCTGGTACTCCTTCGCAAATTGCTAGCAAGAGTTATAAAACCAATTTCTGAACCACAAAAAACGAAAAGCATTTTACATCAGAATCTTTTTGGTACCCAAAAAGTACTTATAGTGGAGAGTAGTGTTCGATTTGGCGTACCTAAATCCAAAATACTCACCCTGCAGACAGTCCTAGCCCTCCTTCTTGACCACTGTTACACGGTGGTTTTACATCTTGGGCAGTGTTTATCCCATACCAGTTGCTCCCAACTTCAAATGTCTCGTCTCACATCCTGATGAAGAATTGTCTTCCTATGATGTATGATGGACACAGACAAATGTATGGCCTTTCTATCAGAAGACTTGGTCCTGACTGTTCAGAACATTTTTCGGGGATTTCTCTCTTCAAGAAGCTGCCTCCGCAAGAGTGTTTCTCAGGCTTCCAGATCTCATGACACCATGGCCAGACTCCACATGAGAAAGATTTAGTAGTACTTAAGAATGTTTCAAAGCACATGCTTCCCTTGAAGTTCCAGGTACCAGTGCTGGATTTTGAGAAATGAGAGCTATAGTGATGGAAGGATCAAATGTCTTTCAATCCATTACATACCCTTCTCCCTCCACACCTCAGTTCAGTCAGTACGGATTGACTTGTAAGATTTTGCATGGGGAATAGGGGAGCTCAAGTGCAAAGCTAATGAAGGTCTTTGGATGCTACAAAGCACATACATGTCAAAGAAGTGTTAGCAGTGATTCAGACCTTAAAAGTTCTTCACCACTTGTGATCTCCAAGTCCCCTTTTATTTGTCACAGACACTACAGTCATGTGGTACCCAAATAGACATGGGGGTATAAGGTTATACCCTCTTTGCTGGTTTGCAATATGGCCTGGGAAGCTAGCATTACAGCATTCTTTTGACTCTCTAGGCCTCGTACATCCTATCAGAACAAATCATGATGGCAGACAGACTAAGCAGATACTGGATAGACCCTCACAAGTGGGAAAACTGGGACAGAGGTCTGCCTGGATTTTGGTCTAGATGTGGGGGAATAATTCAAATAGAGTGGTTTGCTTCCTTTGAAAACAGTTCGAAAAACTCTGCTCAAGACTTCTTTGCAGCCATGTTTGGAGGACAGGAGCATTCTTGTTCTCTTGGACAGGAATGTTCCTTTATGCATTTCCACCCATACCTAAGCCAGGGTACCTTGGTTTGATACTTTTAAGAACTTGTTCCATGATGGATGTGCAGCAGGAACTGAAGGAGGCAAGAAAAACATAACCTCTTCCACTGGTAACCTGCAACTGTAAAAGCTTTTCTAAGTGGTACCTAACCAATATCAGAAGGCCCAGTATGGTGTCTATTGCTCTGGTTTTAAAATATTTTTGTAAGCTGTTTAATGATGGCTTATCTTTATGCATCTGTCAGGGTGCATCTTGTGGTCATTTAATCTTGCCCTACCCATGGATCTCCCTCTTTTTTCTGTTTCTGTGGTCAAACAATTTGAGACTAGTGTTACACTTGAGATCCTCTTGAAAGCAAATTCCTCCTGTCTCTAAGAAAACAGTTGCTCTTTGGTTGTCTTCTGCTATTTTTTTTTAATCCCATCATGTGTTGCTTGTTGTCTTTAGTTATTTGTGTTTTCTGGCTGTGAATTGGTTGGTTTCAGGCAATTCTTGCTTCTGGTCCTTCTTGGCACTAAAAGCCTGAATAACTGACTTTCTATGGCAGAGATTAGAATTCTCCTTGTAGGGGACTGGTTAAGTGCATCCCCTCCACAGTCACAGAGAGTTAGAGGAGAGGATTCTGACGTTGTGGAAAGCTGACCGTGTCAGATTTGTGTAGCCACAGAACTCCTATGCCACTGAGGCAGTATGAAATTTGAACGTCTACTATTGCAGGTCTTCCCAAACAGTGGAATGATAGAGGCAGATTAATGCATGAGGATATCTAGGCTGTTTCATGTACCGAAGTACTCACAAAGCAAGGCATTGTCCTTCAAGGGTCAGAACAGACCAACAGTCCCAGCCAGTCAAAAGTCACGGATCTGAAATGAAATGACAGGAGGATAATACTTTGAAACCAAACAAGAGGGCTTCTTTCCAAAAAGGAATCATCCCTGCAAAGGGAATGACTATGCTGAATCGTGGAGGTGCTCTTAGCCCTGCAGCCTGGCCGCAAGTAGTCCGTGACGAATGGGTTCTCTAACTCAGAAGAGGGTACATGTGGCAGTGGACAGAAAATCCTTCCCCTGTCAGGAAAATTTCCCCACACCCACCAGATGAGAGCCGTTTCCTTCATTGCTCCATCACATGATAGGAGCAGGGATCATTCACCAGTGCGTGTGATATACAATGGATTTTACTCCAGAATCTTTCTGGTACCAAAAGGGAGCATTTCTAGAGACCTGCTGTAAATGTGTTCTTTCTAAATATATGTGTAAATGTTGCAAAATTCAAAATACTTTCCTTACAGTTGGTCCTAGCATTACTTTCATACCGCAGTTTCTTGGTGACTCTAGATTTCAAGGATGCTTGTCATAATGTTCTTCGTGTTTCACTGTTGCAGTCATTACATTTGGATTATCTGCTTGCAGTAGCCCTCAGTCAGCCTGATTAACAATGTCTTGGGTCCTGCGTCAGTTGCTGTCCCTTCTTCCATGACGTCAGGTCATCAGGGGTATAAAACATGCAGCTGACGCCATTACATCATTCTTTCTAAACGTGTGATGCCTGAAGCAGAAGCAGTTTGCAAGTGCCGGTGGGCCGACTCCTGAAATTTTCATTTTCAAGTTTCAGAACCGAAGTCTTCAACTAAAGCTAAGTATCCCGTTGGGGAAACTTTTTCTTGCTCCTTACTGATGTCAGTAAAAGTTAATTGCATTACTTGTGGAAAGCAAATACGTCATAAAGATTTTCATTCGTACTGTATTCCTTGCCTAGGCCCTGACCACAACGTGCCTTGTTGTTGGTTTTGTGCTTTATTTAAACCGCGCACTATCCATCGTCTGTATATTTTCGCTTCTAAATATTTCAGTTCTCAGTTTAATTATCCAGAAATGTCATCGGTTAGCCTTCTGACTACCTGGATTCCAAAAAAACGCAAAGATAAAGACAGAGACAGGCCGCCGAGGTCCAAAGCTGCTGACGACGCTTCTCCTAAGCCAGTCGCCAGTTCGCTGGTACTCATTGAGGTGCTTTCACAGCCCCTGATACCTTCTACTTCTGACTCGCAGGCCTCTACTGAGACCCATTCGGAGTCCGGTAAGCTGCGAGATGCTTCAACTGTGGAACCTGCTGATGTCTCTACCTTGGATGGGTCTGGAGCCGCTGTGCAGGGTGTATTCAGGCCTAAGGACTTGAATATTAAACAGACGCTTCCTTCTTCATTTAGGCCAAAATCTCGAACCATGCCTAAGAAACCGACACCCAGGCCGCATGCTCAGGCCTCTATGCCTAAAAAAACAAGTAAGAATGGCTGAAGATCTTATAACAATAATCTGGGGAAGCCAACCTCCCCCTTCTAATAGACCTAGGACTGAATTTATTTATGAATCTTCTGAACAGGATTCTGACTTTTCTGATTCTTCTGATGATCTGGATTTGCCCTTATCTACTTATGAGGATTCTGATGCAGAGGACTGTATTCCCTCTGCTTCCCCTCCAAAGGATTTTTCTTTTGGTGAAACCTTACATACTCTACTGGAGCATTTGCACTGGGAAAGCCAAGATTTTTCTAATTCAAAAAAGAGGCTTAGGGATTTCTTACTCCTGCCTCAGCATAGGCCTTTAGCTATACCTCCTGTACTAAACATTGTTGATGCTTTCGCAGAATCTAGTTTGTCCCCTGATTCTTTGTCTCCTGCTCCCAGAAAACCTGACCGATATTACAGGGTTCTTGATTCTCACAAGTTCCTTTTTAAAAATTCTATTGCGGATCCAGAGGCTATTTCACAGGGACCCAAAGGCATTAAGGCTTCTACTGCAAAAAATCCTACCCGCTCAGAGACTCCAGGGCACTGGATAGATGGGGTAAGAAAGTTTACATTTCTGCAACCTTGGCCATTAGGCCTTTAAACTGCCAGTTTCATATGTTCAAGTATCAACAACATGTTATTGGATTGCTTAAACAGGAAATTATGTTAATTCCTGACTGCGCTGAAAATAAAGAATTACAGGATTTAATGCATTCTGCTGAACAGGTTGGAAAACATTCTTTGCAATGTGGATTTGATTCATTAGAGGCCTCTTGCAGGGCTGCTATTACTGGGTCTGTGCTCAGAAGGTATGCTTGGCTTAAGGAGCAATCTTTGCCTGTTCATGTTAAAGCCAAATTGTTGGATGCTCCCTTAAATCAGGACCGCCTGTTTGGCAACAAGGCTGAGGAAGTTCTTAAAAAAGATGGATGATAAAGCTAAATCTATGCAAACTGTTAAAGATTTCTTGCAAGTTCAGCCTCCTAGATTTAGTAGGCACTGGCCCTCTAAAATTTGGTGCTTTTCAGCCCCCTCCAGGTCTTCTCAAGCCAAACCCAGACACAGCAGAAACCCCAGGTTTCAGTCCCAAGGGGCACACAAGACTAGGCAGTGGGGGGTTTCCGCACCCAAACCTGGGAGCAGCAAGACTCCCCCTTATGGAAAACTGTCTCAATAGCTTACTTCAGACTTCCAAGCACTTCCCAACTGAATGCTCCTTTAGGCGGAAACATTGGTCTGCATGCCAAAAACTGGGAACTCATTACCCAGGACAAATTGGTTTTAAATATAGCGTCCCAAGGACACATATTTCATTACCAACACCAAGCGGGTGACCAGATCTACCCCCAAATCAGTAGGCAGAGGCCCAAAATCAGGTACTCTCTCTCTTAAACATGGGGGCTATTCAGTTGCTACCAGAAGAGGAAAAAGGGACATGGTTTCTATTAGAGACTTTTCCTGGTACCCAGAAAAGGCAATACATAACGTCCTATCCTGGACCTTTCTATTCGAAACACCTTTCTGGTGATTCCAAAATTCAAAATGCTGACTCTTCACCAGCTGCTTCCTATGCTAGGCAAGGATGCATGGTTGGCAACACTGGACTTAAGCATACCTGCACATCCCTATCAGGGAATCTTGCAGAAGATACCTACGCTTCAAAGCAGGCTACATGCACAATCAGTTCTCTGCACTGCCCTTTGGCTTATCTACTGTGCCCAGGGTATTCACAAAGTGCCTAGCTTCAGTCATTGCATCTTGCAGGCAAAGAAATATTCATATATACCCATACCTGGACGATTGTCTAATTCAGGCAAAAAGCAAGGACATTCTCTTCAATCTGGCCTTTGTTCAAAGGGTACTGACTTGTCTGGGGTTCACCATAAACGAAAAGAAATTCCACCTGGTACACTGTCAACAAATTATATTCCTGGGAGCAAGCTTGAATACAACTTCCCAGATGGCTTTCCTCACGCCAGAGAAACGGATACATTTGACAACTTAAAACAAATGGCCACAAATGGCCACAGAAAAACAGCTATCTGCAAGGCAAATACTGCAAGCCCAAAACAGGGGACTACCATTCACATTACCCCCTGCCAAACAAATCTTAACAGACTCATCAGACTATGCATGGGGGGCTTGCCTGGCAGGGAAGTGCATTCAGGCAAATGGAACCCAAATCAAATGCACCTGCACATAAATCAAAAGGAAATGTTAGCTGTACAGAATGCTCTGACAGCCTTCAAGGACCGCATTCTTCCAGGACAACACCACTGTCGTGGCACATAAGCAGGGGGGTACACATTATTACCCCCTCTGCAGACTAGCCATGGCATTGTGGAACACAGCCTTGAGCTACCAAGTGAATCTACAAGCTCAGTTTCTGCCAGGAAAACTAAATACACTGGCAGACGGACTAAGCAGAAACATCATGGACCCACACGAGTGGAAACTGGAACCAAGGATTTTCAACATGTTGGCAAGCAAATGGGGGAGCCCAGATATAGACCTGTTTGCCTCCTCCCAGAACCATCAACTGCACAAATTTTGCACAAGAATTCCCCACAAGTAAGCTTGGAAATTGGATGCTTTATGCTTCAGCTGGAAAAACCCATCAGTTGATGCCTTTCCTCCTCTGTCCTCCAAGGTACTACTAAAGATCAAACAGGACAACGATTTTAATTGCAACAGACTGGCCTCGCCAACACTGGTACCCACTCTTGCGCAGTGTCTCACACTTGGCTCCATGGCACCTGCCTCAGACTCCTTTCCTGTTGTCTCAGCAGGAGAACATGATTCTGCACCCTCCGCTGCAAACTCTGAACCTAGCAGCCTGGCTAATTACCTAATCTCTCCTTTACCATTCCTTAGTAAATCAGTGATGGATATCATTTTAGAGGCAAGGAGGCCTAGTACTAGAAAATCTTATGCTGCAAAATGGAAAAGATTCTGTGCTTGGAACCAATCTCAAGGAATGAACGCAGCAGTGCCCAGTTTACCTCAGATTCTACAATACTTGACTGAGATGCTTCATAAGGGCTTGTCTTTTTCCTCCATCAGAATTCATACCTCAGCCATTTCAGCTCATTATATCACAGAGCCTCCCCTCTTCTCTCACCCACTGCTCAAGCAGTTCCTCAGTGGGGTCAAAAATATAAGGCCACCCAGGAGAGCTCCAACTCCAGCCTGAGATCTTAACTTTATATTGGAGAAACTCACTCTTCCTCCTTTCGAGCCAGCTGTTACTGCAGATTTAAAATTTATTTTCTGGAAAACAGCTTTCCTTTTGGCAATCACTTCTGCAAGAAGGGTATCTGAATTACAGGCCCTTATGGCATTGGAACCTTTCATCATCTTTCATGCGGACAGGGTGTCCCTCAGAACCAATCCCTCCTTTATGCCCTTATGAAGCATCTCGGTCATCCATTGTGGCTCTTAATCAGTCCATTCATTTGCCTACCTTTTTTCCTAACCCACAGAACAAAGGGGAACGGATACTGCACTCTTTAGATGTGCACAGATAGCTTAGGTTCTACTTGGACAGGACTAAACCTCAAAGGAAATCTGAACTACTGGTGGCATTTGCTGTAGGACAGAGGGGAAAGCTATTTCAAAATGGATAGACCACTGCATTCATTTCTGCTATAAGCACCATGGAAAAACCAATCCCACAGGGCATCAGACCCCATTCAAGCAGGCTGCATCTACTTCTACAGACTTTCTCAGGGGCGTCCCTACTAGGGACATCTAAGAAGCTGCTACCTGGAGTTCTGTACATACTTTCACCAAACATTATCATTTGCCAGTTTTCTCTAAATCCAGGGCTGGTTTTGCCACTGCAGTCTTGCAGGGCCTTATAGCTGGTCCTAATTCTATTTAAATTCCTCCTCCCAGCCTTAGCTTTGGAAATCTACTCAAATGTAATGACTGCAACAGTGAAACACGAAGAACATAGTACATTTGTGTACACTTAACCATAAATGTAGATGTTCCAGTGTATTCACTGTTGCAGTCCTGGTTACCCTCCCTCCAGCCCCCTTTTCTTCCTTTGGCTATACCTCTACTCTCACTTACTATGCTCTAAAAGCTTTTTGGTGCATTTGCTTTTCTGTTGGAGGTATATCCTTGTATTTATAGATTTAATTGCTTCCCATTAGGGAGGTACCTGATATCTGGGGCAAGAAAAACTGATGTAATGGCATTGGCTGCATGTTTTATACCCCTGATGACCTGGCGTCATGGAAGAAGGGACAGCAACTGACACAGGACCCAAGACTTTGTTAATCAGGCCGACTGGGGGCTACTGCAAGCAGATAACCCAAATGTAATGACTGCAACAGAGAATACACTCTAACATCTACATTTATGCTAAGTGTACACAGCTGTACTTTCCTGTTGCTTCCAGTTACAAAAACATTTTGAGATTTTCTGTGACTGGTGTACATTAGCATTTCTCTGCATTACACTTTGGGCTGTCTGCTGCACCTTGTATGTTTACAAAGTGTCTGACCCTAGTGATTAACTATTGCAGAACCTTGGGGTATCCACATTTTTCCTTATTTTAGACTTGCTGATTTGTACAGATTCTGTATCCAGGTGGTTGGAGTCTTTAGACACGGTTGCATTATTTATTTATTTTGTTTGTTTACTGGGTAATGTCCGACTGGGCATGAGACCCATTTTCAGCGGAGGTCCGGGAAGAACATCTCCATACATAAAATAAAAGTATTAAACAATCAAATTGAACACACATTAATCAACAATGTACACTCCTTTGTGACTTCAAATTTCCTTCCTTTCCCACCTGGACTTCAGATTGAGTTTTCAAAGTTATTGTTTTCTTGGGGTGTTTGATAAACGCAGTTGAAAGGCTGGCCTCCCTGCCAGAAGACAAAATCTGACTTATCCGGGCATTTTCTTGGGATACTCTCTTCTAGAGGTAGTCTCAGCAAGAGAGTTCTTCGGAATTCTAAGCTTCTTGGCATCAGCGATCCTCACAGTAACTCTAGCCAGACTATGTGAAAGATTCAATGGTACTTGAAGAATTGGACTCTGCACTTTCATCCCTTGTATTCGTGTTCCTATTAAATGATCGAAGATGCTTTTTTCGAATGTGTCTTGATCTAACCTGAAAGCACGAAAAGGCAAAATAGCAAAACTGCATATAAGCGAATTCTTTCCCTGGGAAACAAATCACTTGGCCGCTTCTATTATTTTGCCGTTTTCGTGACTGTAGTGTGATCTCGGAGTTGTAGGGGGTGTGGGGGGCAAAGCCCCCCCCCCCCCACTTTATGTAATGTTTTAATTTTTTTTTTTTTTTTTTGAGGAACAGTGATTTTTTTTCCCTTGGGGGGGATCACTGTTCTAAGCGAGATTGTAAGCTTACTTGTGTTCGATAAATCATCGTTCGCTATTTTAAGCGTTCGATGATTTAACATAGACCATCTTATTCCTAGGTACTGATACTGGGATTTTTGTGAGACAATAATAACAGCAATGGTAGAGGGATCAGCTGTCTCTGACTCCAGCGTTCCCTTTCTCTGTTTATACCCCAGTCCATTCAGACTCTCTAGATTTTGTGTGGGGAGCAGTGACCATGCGAGTTAAACTGCAAGGCTTGATGGGTTCACAGGACACAACAAAACACAAACGTGAAAAAGATATGGTCAGGGATTCAAGCCTTATGGACTCTGGGTCCTCTTCTAGTGATCACAGACAACACTACCATGATGTGATACCTGAACAAACAAGGGGTTACAAGGTCATACACTGTTTGACAGTTGGCACTGATAGCCTGGGAGCTTGGCTTTATAGTATTCTTTGACTCTTCAAGGCTTGTATTTCCATCGGAGCAAAACACCGTGGCAGACAGATTAATCAGCTCCTGGACAGACCTTCACGAGCGGAAGCTCCATGTAGAGGGTTTCCAGGACTTGATCCAGGTGTGGGGAACATCTCAAATAGATATGCTTGCCTTCTTTCAAAACAGAGACAGCTGAGAAAAAAATCTGTTCAAGACATCCTTGCAGTCAAGCTTGGGAGTCAGCAGCTCTGTCAGTCCCATGGTCGGGAATGTTCCTGTGTGCATTTTCACCTTTTTCAGTGATTCCCAAGGTACTGCTAAAGATTCAGAAACAAATTACTAAAGATCATTCTGATAACCTACTTCTGGCCCAGCCAAAGTTGTTTCACCCTTTTAATGGAACTAGCCAGAAGCTATTACCACAAGCCTTCTCACAGACTGGATCTGCTCACACTGCATCAGGGGTGAATGCTACACTCCAGCTTAAAGCAATTGCAGCTGGCAGCTTGGATGATTTTGTTTTGATGTCTTTGAGGCACTTGCTCCGTGAAGATGTGCAGCAGGTATTTAAGGAGGCAAGAAAACGTGCAACTAGAAAATCTCATGTTTCCTAAGTGGAAGAGGTTCTTTAGGTGTTGCGTAATCAGTAATGGAGATCCTGAAAGGGTTGCAGCCTTCTGATTTTGAAATGTTTGTGTGAGCTGCTTAGATTGTCATATGCTTCTGTCAAAGTGCATCTTAAAGCCACCTGAGCTTGTCTGCCCACTGATTCCTCTCTTTCTTTTCTTTTTGTGGTGAAATACTTCAGGAAAGGAGTGTTGCACATAAGACCCCCACATAAGGAAAATTCCTCCTCCCTGAGATCTCAACTTCAGTCTTGAAAAATTGACCTTACCTCCTTTTGAACCTGCGTCTGGCTAATTTATGGTTCATTACTTGCAGATGTTAGATCAATAAATAAAACAGTCTTCCAAGACAAGTATCGAAGCTGCACACGCTTATGGTAGACCAACCTTGTGCAATTTTTGTCACAAGGACAGAGTTGTTTTATCCACTAATCCATCATTCATGCTCTATAAAGATTTTGTGAATTTACATTGTATCAAGCTAGCAATCTTCCAGAGTTCTATCCTGATCCAAAAAAAAAAGGGACATCAAAATGCAGCTCCTATAGACCAATTTCATTACTAAACAATGATTATAAAATCTTTATGGCTATTCTAGTCAATAGAATCAAAAAATCTATGATAACAATTATAAATGAAAATCAAACTGGGTTTATACATAATAGGCGCACCTATGATAATATACAAAGAATACTAACTATTATTGACTATTTAAATAGAGAAAAACAAGAGGCCTTAATAGTTGCATTGGATATAGAGAAAGCTTTTGACTCCTTAAACTGGGATTTCTTGTTTAAAATATTAGAGTATTATGAGTTTCGTAGCTCCTTTATTTCATTAATAAAGAACATCTATAAAAACAATTTAGCATATGTAAAATTAGGACCTTTCACCTCTGAATCAATAATATTGACAAAAGGCGCAAAACAAGGTTGTCCCATGTCCCCCATATTATTTGCATTAGCCATTGAAATATTTGCCATCTCAATACGAAACAATCCCAAAATAGAGTGTAAATTTGTATAATCAATATAATTCAAAAATAATGTTATTTGCAGATGATATACTTCTTACCACATCTACTTCTAAAAATTCATTAAAAGAATTAGATATACAAGTTGATAAATTTTATTCAATTTCAGGATTACATTTTAACAAAACAAAATCAAATTTTATGATATTGAATAAAAAAAAGGATTTTCAAATAAATGATCATATAATTGGTAAACAATCTCTCACTTTAAACTAGGTATAACATTAAGTACAACATTAGAAAAAAATTTAAATATAAATTACAGGGAAATCATAGACATAATAAAGTCAAATATGATAAAATGGAACAAAATATATATAACATTTGAAGATAGAGTGCAAGTAATAAAAATGATCTTACTTCCAAAAATCCTATATATAGCACAAGCTATTCCGGTAATACCAGACAAATATTTTTTAAAAGAAATAAATACATTATTATTAAGATTTCTTTGGCATCCTAACAAAAACAGAATAGCGTACACACACCACATTAGACCATGGAAACTAGGTGGAATCAGTTTCCCGGATATTTAAACTTATATTAGCGTCTCCATTTTTAAAATAATTATAAATTGGATAGATCCGTGCTACTCTTCTAACTGGAAATCTCTCCACACTGTTATTTATTCAAATGAAAATACCATTTTAAAGAATTTAACGATAGACAATCATATTAATAAACCATGGCATATCTTGTGCGCTAGCCTTCAATATAATCTAACAAAACCTACTAATCTAAAATACTTAAATGATATGTGTAATTCATTTAGAAGATTTGTAACTTCTAATACAGATATAAAGTTATGGCTAGAACTTTTATATCCTTTCAATGTAACAAGAAATTTTCCAAACAAAATGCATAGGACGGTTTTCATTACTTGGGAAAAACTATTAACTTGCTGGCAACAATGCATTAATGAACATAAGGTTTTGGATAGTCAACTTATAATAAAAAACTTATAATCTCTCTACATCAGACTGGGTATGATTACAAAGTATATTACAATACTCACAAGATCTATGCAGAATAATTAACAATTCTTCTTTTAGAGATAAACCTACACTTATAACTCATTTATATGAAATGGTATACAATCAAAATTGGGAAAATCTGACATCAAAATTATATAAAATTTTAATAAATTATAAAGTTAAAATCAATCATAAATTTTGGAATCGTATAACAAAAGGTCATTCAATAAATGTATCCCTGGAAAGCAAAACCAAAATACTAAATTCTGTTAAATTGACATCCACCATACAATTTTGGAGAATTTACACATGGACATTTTTTGCATAGATCTTTTTTACTCCAAATAGATTAAAAAATGTAATACTTCTAATAATGTTACATGTTGGAGATGCCTGCAGAGTTGTAAAGCAGATTGGATACATGTATTTCATGACTGTATTAAAGTTAAAAAAATGTTGGGAAGATATCAGCAATTTCATACAAGCCATATTCTCGGATACATTTGTAGTAAGCAAATCTCTAATTTTGTTGAATGTTAATGAGAATTTATAATTAAATAATAGCAATCTCTACCTACTATGGAACATTATAGCAAATGCTAGAAAATGTATTACCAGAAAATGGAAATCAAATCTGGAACCATCATTTAAAGAATTTCTGCTAACATTAAAGGAAACTGCATTACTGCAAACCAGAGTAAAAGAACTAAGAATAGCACCAAGACGATGGAACAAGAATCCATGGGAAAAAATACTATCACTTATTGAGACACTAAACTTGAATTCAAACTCTTAATGAGAGTGAAAGAAAAAGGAACAAATGATCTCTCATTAATATGATGTTACTCTGACCAGACTGATCAATATAATTTAATTTCAGGCCAACTGTAAATATTGTATATAGTTAATCATACTGATGTTCATTGTGTTACACTGCTGCAGTCATTACACTTGGGTTGTCCTGCCATCAGGCAGTTCCCCAGTCGGCCTGAGTTCCAAAGTCTTGGTCCGGCGTCAGTTGCTGTCGCCTCCTCTCTGACGTCAGTGCGGCAGGGGTATATAAGATGCAGCCAACGCCATTTTCTTAAGGTTTTCTTGCCCCAGATGTCAGGTGCCCCCAAACAGGTAGGCAATTCAAATTGCTAATAAAACATACATAATAAAAGCAAACAACAACTTTCAGCTACCAGCAAATACTCCCCATAGGTAGTAAAGGGTAGAAGACATAGGTACGTACCAGCAAGTAAGAGGGGAAGGAGGGAGGATAACCTGGACTGCAGCAGTGTATACACTCAAACATCTACATTTATGGTAGGTACAAAACTGTACTATGTTCATCATGTTACACTGCTGCAGTCATTACACTTGGGTACAATCCCAAAGCTGAGGTTGGGTGTCTGATTCTATAAGGCATTAGGGGTGGCTATAAGGCCATGCAGTACTGCAGTGGTGAAGCCAGCTCTGGATTTAGAGTATAGAGGCAGATGGTAATGCTTGGTGAAGGTATACACAGAACTCCAAGTTACTGCTTCCAAAATATCCTTGGTAGGTACTCCTCTGAGTTAGGCAGTTGAAGTGGCTGTTGCCCTAGTGGAGTGAGATCTAATGCTGCTAGGTACAGGTTTCCCATGGTGTGTATAGCAGAAACGTATACAATGTCTTATCCATTTTGAAATGGTCTGTTTTGAAATGGCTTTTCCCTGTGCTCCTGCAGCATATGCTAGCAATAATTGCTCAGATTTCATGAAAGCTCTGGTTTTGTCCAAGTAGAAGCGTAACTGCCTGTGAATGTCCAAGGAATGCAGTAGTCTCTCCCCTTCATTCTGTGGTTTTGGATAAAAACTTGGCAAATGAATAGTTTGGTTTAGAGCCACACTGGATACCACCTTTGGCATAAACGTAGGGTTAGTTCTTAAAGATACCCTGACGTCAGGGAGGAGGCGACAGCAGCTGACTCCATTTTCTTCAGTCTTTCTTGCCGCGCGGTGCCCGAAGGAAAAGCAGTTTGCAAGTGCCGGTCCGGCGACTCCTGAGATTTTCATTCCGAATCCAGAACCGAAGTCTTCTACAAAGCTAAGTACCCCGTTGGGGAAACTTTTTCTTGCGTCAGACCGATGTCAGTAAAAGTTAATAACTGTATTTCTTGTGGGAAGCAAATACCTCATAAGGATTTCCATTCCTATTGTATCCCATGCCTAGGCCCAGACCACGACGTCACTGGTTGTCGGTTTTGTGCTAAGTTTAACAAGCGCACTGTTAAACGTTTGTTTGATTTTGCCTAACATTATATTGGCATAAATTCAATTACACCATCCCGTCGGAACTTCCGACGACCAGAATACATAAAAAGCGCAAAGACAAGGACAGGCATCCGAGGCCCAAAACTGATGACGAAGGCTCTTCTAGGCCGGTCGCCGGTTCTCCGGTTTTGAGCGAGGTGCCTCTGCAGCCCCTGACGGCCGCTTCGGCAGAACCACAGGCCACGTCCGACTCCCATGTGGGGATGGCTAGGCCTTTGGACACACAAGTTTTTCAGCCTACCGAAACTAACCCTTCAGAGGGATCCGGAGTAGCTGTGCAACCTGCAGCTTTAGAGGGTGTTTTCAGACCTACTCAGTTAAGCATTAAACCCTCTGCTAAGTCTAAGCCTCCTTTAAAAACAAAGAAACAAATACAGCATTCTCCAGGACAGGCCTCCATGCCTAGGAAACAAATGCTCAAAATGGCCGAAGACCTAATCACTCTGATCAGGGGGTCCCATCCCCCTCTTGATAAAAGGCCCAGACAGGATGCAGACTGACTCATCCGACCAGGTGTCCATTTCTTCAGATTCATCCTCAGACCAAGGATATTCTTTACCCCCTTATGAGGATTCTGATGCTGAGGAATCAATTCCATCAGTCTCTCCGCCTGAGGACTACTCCTTTGGGGAAACCTTACATACCATGAGGGAGCATTTCCATTGGGAAGGCCAGGATTTCTCAGAATCCAAGAAAAGGCTCAGAGACTTACTTTTATTACCTCAACACAGACCCCTTGCTATTCCGCCAGTGTTAGATATTGTGGATGATGTGTATACTGGATCCAGCTTAAATCCTGATTCCTTACCTCCAGCCCCAGTTAAACCTGACTGATACTACAGAGTCCCTGACTCTCACAAATTTCTTTATAAAAGGCCTGTTGCTAACCATGAAACTATTTCTCAGGGACCCAAACGGATTAAGGCCTCATCAGCAAAGAATCCAGTTCCCTCTGACAGAGATTCCAGAGCATTAGACAGATGAGGAAAGAAAGTATATACGTCTGCAACTTTAGCAATGAGAGCCTTAAATTGCCAGTTTCCATGCTAAAATATCAGCAGTTTTTGATGTCTCAGTTGAAACAAAAAATGCTTCCAGATTCAGATCCTCCTAATTTTAAAGAAATGCAGGATTTATTGCATGCAGCTGAACAAGTGGGAAAACATACTTTGCAATGTGGTTTTGATTATTTAGTGGCCTCCTGTAGAGCAGCAGTTACAGGCTCTGTCATTAGAAGACATGCTTGGTTAAAAGAACATACGTTACCAGATCATGTTAAAGCAAAATTATTGGATGCACCTTTGCAGCAGGATGTGTTTGAAGTTAAGGCAGAAGAGGTATTAAAATGGAGGAGAAGGCAAAATCTATGCAAACGGTGAAGGATTTCTTACAGGTTCAGCCTCCTCGATTTAGCAGAAATTGCCCAACAAAGAATTGGTCCTTTCCAGTTACAGACAGACCTCAAAGGGGCAGATACAGACGTCCAAGAGGTAGAGGTCAACCACAAGGTCCTTACAGGCCTCAACAATGGGGTGCACCAGGCCAGAAAGAAGGGGAAGACAGGCCCCTAGCATATAAAAAGCAGCCTCAATGACTTCCCACTACAGCTGCCAAACAGCTCTCTCTTGGCAGCCCCCTTGGGAGGAAAACTGGCACTTTTCTATCACAATTGGCATTGGATCACCAAAGACAAATGGGTTCTCAACATTGTATCTCAAGGTTACAGGTTCCACTTTCATACTTTGCCAAGGTTAAAAGGAATGCCAAATCTGCCACCAAATCAATGGGCAGATGCTCAAAAACAAATTACAGCACTCGTGGACATGAGATCTATTCAAAAGGTACCACCACAGGAGCAAGGACAAGGATTTTACTCAAGACTCTTTCTGGTTCCCAGAAAGGACAAAGCCTGGAGGCCCATTCCGGATCTTTCTTCTCTAAACACTTACCTGGATGTTCCAAAATTCAAAATGTTGACACTACAGCAGCTTCTTCCCATGCTGGGCAAGAAAGCTTGGCTCGTGACCTTGGACCTCAAGGAGGCATACCTGCATGTCCCTATCAGACAAAACTGCAGAAGATACCTCGGATTCATAGCTGGTTCAATGCACTATCAATTCGCACTGCCCTTTGGCTTATCTACTGCACCCAGGGTCTTCACAAAGTGTCTGGCACCAGTAATTACATTTTGCAGACAGAAAGGAATTCAAATTTATCCGTACCTGGACGACTGCCTGATTCAAGCAGAGAGCAAGGACATTCTTCTAAAGCATCTGGCGTTTGTAAAAAAGTTAAGTTGCCTGGGGTACACAGTAAACAAAAAGAAATCAAAACTAGTGCCCTCACAAGAGATAATATTCCTGGGTGCCAGCTTGAACACAACGGCCCAGATGGCTTATCTCACGCCAGACAAGCAAGGACAACTGACTCAATACTTTCAATTGATGGCAACAAAGACCCAACTCCCTGCAAGAAAAATTCTGCAGGCCTTGGGTTACATGGCAACTTGCATACTACTAATTCCATATGCCAGACTGCATATGAGGAAACTACAATGGTACCTAAAGAGTGTATGGTCTCAACACTGTCAAAGTTTGGAAACAGTTATACCACTAATTCCTTGCCTTCAACAGGAGTTTCGATGGTGGGCTCAAGCTTGTCACCTCAACAAGGGACAGCCTTTTACTCAACCCACAGCCAGGCAAACACTGACAACAGATGCATTGGATTACGCCTGGGGAGCACACATGGCATGAAAATGTATTCAGGGCAAGTGGCCCGCAGAACAAAGGCATCTTCACATCAATCAAAAAGAGATGCTAGCTGTGCAAAATGCCCTTATAGCTTTCAAGGACCTGCTGCATCCAGGACAGCTACTACTAAAGACAGACAACACTACAGTTTTGTGGTACATAAACAAGCAAGGGGGCAATCACTCCTACCCTCTTTGCAGGCAAGCCATGACCTTGTGGAACACAGCTCTAAACCATCAAGTTCATCTGCAAGCACAATTCCTGCCAGGAGAGAAAAACACACTGGCAGACGACTTAAGCAGAAACATCATGGATCCCCACGAATGGGAATTGAATCCACAAATATTCAGAATGAGAACACAGAAATGGTGGAGCCCGGACATAGATCTGTTTGCATCCCCAATGAACTGCCAGCTACAGAAATTCTGCACAAGGAGTTATCATCCACAAGCATGGAAAGTGGATGCCCTCTCATTCAGCTGGAAAAACCTGCAAGTATACGCTTTCCCACCACTACCTCTCCTTCCAAAGGTACTCATAAAAGCCAGGCAAGAAGAGCCAAAGATGATCCTGATTGCACCAGACTGGCCACGCCAGCACTGGTACCCAATCTTAAAGAACTTAGCACAAGAGCCACCCTGGATTTTGCCTCAAATCCCACATCTGCTGACTCAGCACAACAATCAGATACTTCACAGCCAGCTAAAGACCTTAAACCTAGCTGCATGGAAAATTCCTTAGTCAAGCAAGCAATGCCTCTCTCCAAAGCTGTTATGGATGTCATTCTGGAGGCCAGAAGGCCTAGTACCAGGAAAGCCTATTCGGATAAATGGAAGAGATTCTGTGCCTGGAACCAGGGTCACAGCCTTGACCCTCTTGTCCCAAACATTCCTCAGATACTACAGTATTTAACTGAGATGCTGGACAAAGGCCTCTCCTTTTCATCCATCAAGATCCACGTCTCTGCCATCTCTGCTCATTACAACACGGATCCACCAATTTTCTCTAATCCTTTGCTAAAACACTACCTCAGAGGGGCTAAAAACATAGAGCACCTACTACAACTTGGGACCTCAACTTTGTTTTGGAAAAATTAACTTTACCTCCTTTTGAGCCAGCTAACACAGCAGAATTAAAATCTATCTCTTGGAAAACTGCTCTGCTTCTGGCAATAACATCAGCATGAAGAGTTTCAGAATTACAGGCACTAATGGCAGTGGAACCTTTCCTCATTTTCCACCAGGACAGGGTGTCTTTAAGAACTAACCCTACGTTTATGCCAAAGGTGGTATCTAATGTGGCTCTAAACCAAACTATTCACTTGCCAACTTTTTATCCAAAACCACAGAATAAAGGGGAGAGACTACTGCATTCTTTGGACATTCACAGGCAGTTATGCTTCTACTTGGACAAAACCAAAGCTTTCAGAAAATCCGAGCAATTATTGGTAGCATATGCTGCAGGAGCACAGGGAAAAGCCATTTCAAAACAGACTATTTCAAAATGGATAGGACATTGTATACGTTTCTGCTATACACACCATGGGAAACCTGTACCTAGCAACATTAGATCTCACTCCATCAGGGCAACAGCCCCTTCAACTGCCTACCTCAGAGGAGTACCTACCAAGGATATTTTGGAAGCAGCAACATGGAGTTCTGTGCATACCTTCACCAAGCATTACCATCTGCCTTTATACTCTAAATCCAGAGCTGGCTTCGCCACTGCTGTGCTGTAGGGCCTTATAGTCACCCCTAATGCCTTGCAGAACCAGCCACCCTACCTCAGCTTTGGGATTCTACCCAAGTGTAATGACTGCAGCAGTGTAACACGATGAACATAGTACAGTTTTGTACCTACCATAAATGTAGATATTCGAGTGTATACACTGCTGCAGTCCAGGTTACCCTCCCTCCTTCCCCTCTTACTTGCTGGTACGTACCTATGTCTTCTACCCTTTACTACCTATGGGGAGTATTTGCTGGTAATTGAAAGTTGTTGTTTGCTTTTCTTATGTGTGTTTTATTAGCAATTTGAATTGCCTACCTATTGGGGGGCACCTGGCATCTGGGGCAAGAAAAACTGAAGAAAATGGCGTCGGCTGCATTTTGTATACCCCTGTCGCACTGACATCAGGGAGGAGGTGACAGCAACCGACGCCGGACCAAGACTTTGGAACAAAGGCCGACTGGGGACCCGCCTGAGGGCAGGATAACCCAAGTGTAATGACTGCAGCAGTGTATACATTCGAACATCTACATTTATGGTAGGTACAAAACTGTACTTTTTACTTATCAGAAAATGTATTAAGATTATTATACAATGGAATTATTTGAAAAATTAATAAACACGGAGTAAAAAAAAAAAAAAAACAAGGGAGAAAAGATTTTTCATACCTTGGAACTGCACAGAAAGCTCAGGTACTACTTTGACAAAGCAAAGCCTTTTACGACTGCTGAACAGCTGTTTGTCTCCTTTATGGAGGCTAAGAAAGGTCAACCTGTGTCTAAGGAAATGATTGCATGATGGCGGTCCTCTGCTATTGTATTATCCCACCATGGTAAATCTTTTCCAGGCAAGGTTAAGGCTCACTTTAATTGGGCTTTATCCTCTTTGATGGCATATTAGAAACAGGTAGACTATAGAAGCATTCTGGAGGTAGTAACATAGTCCTATATTCATACTTTCACAAATTCCTACAAACTGCATTCTTTTTCAAGGTCCAGAGCAGACATTAAGGCCATTCTTCAGGGGTTCCTAGAGCCTTATCTTTCTACCTCCCAGGTAGGATGAACTTTAGGAATCTACCCAAAATGCCAGCAAGGGCAGTGAGAATGATGAAAAAGCACAGTTGTGCAAGTCCTACTTGTAACAGTAAATGTTTAAATTCCTCACTGCCTCAGTGGCAGTACCCAGCTGCCATCCCCATGATTGTGCATAGTTAAGGTGGGTTTTGAACTCTTTGATTCAGTTGTTGTTGGATTTGGCTTTTGGTATTGTGATTGGCAGCAAAAATGTATTCTTTCTAAGTGATTCTGGCTTCAGGTACTTTCTTTTTATGGAAGCAAAAAAGCCTCTCAGGATATGCTCAGCCAATCACCTGTCACAGAAAGAGAGAGGAAAGGGAGTCTGAGCTTTTGAAAGCTGGCCAGTACTGGGTTACCTTGGCAGGTAACCCAAAATGTCACTGAGGCAAAGAAGAATTCAATAAGCATCTGTTAGAACTAAGTAGGACTTGCGCACCTGTGCTTTTGTTGCTATCTTTTTCAAGTTATTTTATTTTAATGAAGTTTATTAATTACTGAGCAGGTTGTTTGTCCAGTCAGTATTTGGATACCAGAAGTCCTCTAGTAATATTGATGTTCTTCATGTTTCACTTTTGCAGTCATTACATTAGGGTAATCCTGCTGGCAGGTTTCCCTCAGTCAGCCTGAATTCAGTCTTGGGTCCTGCGTCGGCTGCTGTTACCCCTTCCCTGACGTCAGGTCGTCATGGGTATAAAAGAAGCAGCCAATGCCATTTTCTTCAGTCTTTCTTGCCGCGTGGTGCCCGAAGCAGTTCACAAGTGCCAGTCGGCCGACTCCTGAGATTTTTGTGTTCAAGTTTCAGACCCAAAGTTTTCAATAAAGCTAAGTACCCCGTTGGGGAAACTTTTTTCTTGCTCCAGGCTAATGTCAGAAAAAGTTAATAATTGTATTTCTTGTGGAAAGCAAATACCTCATAAGGGCTTTCATTCTTACTGTATACCTTGCCTAGGCCCTGATCACAACGTTTCTGGTTGTCGCTTTTGTGCTAGATTTAACCAACGCACTATTAAATATTGGTATGATTTTGCTTTAAACTATTTTGGACGCTGGTTTAATTATCCAGAAATGTCATCAGATAGCCATCCGACTACCGGAGTTCACAAAAACCACAATGAAAAGGAGAGAGATAAACAACCGAGGTCCAAAACCGACAATAAAGCTTCTCCTAAGCCAGTTGTCTGCTCTCAGTGAGGTGCTTTCGCAGCCCCTGCCGCCCACTAATTTAGAGTCGCAGGCTGCTACCGACTCCCACGTGGAGTCGGCTATGCCACTAGAAACTCAAGGTATTGGAGCCTCGGACACTATTCCCTCAGATGGGTCTGGAGCCGCGGCTTCTGAGGGTATATTCAGACCTAAACATCTTTACATTTAACCGACTTCAGCTTCAAAGGCAAAGACTAAAGCACCTTCTAAAGCAAAGAAACAAACTCAAGAGCCATGTGGAAAGGCCTCTATGCCCAAAAAACAGATGCTCAAAATGGCCGAAGACTTGATTACCTTGATCAGGGGTTTCCATACCCCTCCAGATAAGAGGCCTAGGCAAGAGGCTGACTATGAATCTTCAGATTAGGTTTCTATTTCTTCTGATTCCTCTTCTGACCAGGAATATTCTTTTCCCCTCTATGAGGATTCTGATGCTGAAGAATCTATACCTTCAGCTTCTCCTCCAGAGGACTATACTTTTGGGGAAACCTTGCATACCATGAGGGAGCATTTCCACTGGGAGAGCCAAGATATTTCAGAATCTAAAAAGAGGCTCAGAGGTTTCCTTTTACTACCGCAACACAGGCCTCTAGCCATTCCACCTGCATTAGACATTGTAGATGTGTTTTCGGAGTTTAGTCTGACCGCTGACTCCTTACCTCCAGCTCCTGTTAAGCCTGACTCTCATAAATTCCTTTTTAAAAACACTGCTGCAGACCCAGAAACTATTTGACAGGGTCCCAAAGGAGTTGAGGCTTCCACTGCAAAAAACCATACCCCCCCTGACATGGATTCTAGAGCACTGGATAGATGGGGAAAAAAGGTTTACACATCTGCTACCTTGGCTATAAGAGCCTTAAACTGTCAGTTTCATATGCTCAAATATCAGCAACATGTCATGACATTGCTTAAACAGAAAATGTTGTTAAACTGTGAATGTGCAGAAAACAAGGAAATGTAGGATTTATTGCATGCAGCTGAACAAGTTGGAAAGCATACTTTGCAATGTGGTTTTGATTCTTTGAAGGCCTCCTGCAGGGCCGCAGTTACGGGTTCAGTAATTAGAAGGCATGCTTGGTTAAAGGAACAAAATCTGCCTGATCATGTGAAAGTTAAATTGTTAGATGCACCTTTACAGCATGATACTTTGTTTGGTGTTAAGGCAGAAGAGGTGTTAAAGAAAATGGAGGACAAAGCTAAATCTGTGCAAACTGTCAAAGCTTTTTTACAAGTACAGCCACCTAAGTTTAGCCGACACTGGCCTACAAAGAATTGGTCCTTTCCTGTGTCAGACCTCAAAGGGGCAGATCCAGGCACCCTAGAGGCAGATCCCAGGCGCAAGGTTCATACAGGTCAAAGCAATGGGGTGCTTCTACCTTCAAAGTTGGAGAAGACCAATCACAGCCATACAGGAAACAGTCCCAATGACTTCCCCCTGCCGGCACCGAGCACTTATGTCCTGGCAGTATCCTTAGGGGGAAAATGATCACTTTTTTCACAAAATTGGCACATTATAACCCAGGACAAGTGGGTTCTAAATATCGTGTCACAAGGCTACAAGTTCCATTTCCATACCCTGCCAAATTCAAACGGCTGGCCAGATCTCCCAAAAAATCAATGGGCAGAGGTGCAAAAACAAGTCTCATCCCTCATGGGCATGGGACAACACCCCTATGTTACACAGTCTTTCTTTTTATGGCGATTTAAAGTAGCTTTGTAAAAGCTCTCCCCACCCTCCCTCCAGTTGAGTAGGTGTCATTAGGTTTACTGAATTTTAGTGCTGAATCCACTCAGTCCTTGTTTCTGTTAAATGTGCTTCTTTGTCATTAGAGTTGTGAGCTGCAATGTTCGTTGGGTTGCTTCGCTCCAATGCAAAATTTGTACTGAAAGTTTTGTAGTTTATGGATAATTTTTATCTGCCTCCATGATATAGTCAAGAAGAACCTATTGTATATTTCCTTGGAAATGAATAAAAATGTTGCTTTATCCTTGCAGCAAAGGTTACAGACTGCAGTGCCAGTTTCTTTCTTCAACCACCTGAATGAAGGAAGGTCCTTCTGATTTTTTAAATGGTGCTTGCCCATTGCTTTGTCAATAACACTGTGTTCTGGTATCAGAAGTGTAATAATTGGAGCAATGGTGAAGAAACGTTTGTTTGTACTGAAGAGTAAATGTCTTATTTTGTTGGTCTGCCTGTAGCCTGTTTGTTTTATAGTAACAGACTTCTTGGTTTATTCATTCACAAATCACTGGCCAGTCCAGCCTTGCTTCTTGGTGCAGAGTGAGTTTTGACTTTGTGGCTTGGCATGGACTGCTCCACTGCGGAGATTACCATAAAGCATATTTCTGTGGTGTAGTATACTTATTTTTGTTCGTGTTCTTACTGAAGATAACTAGAGTGCACTGGTTGAGAATTCTGTTTTGGTATTTTCATGCTGTAGGAGCCTTCCACAATCTAAAACGTATATTTAGAGACTAATTTAACCAAATGTGGTTCATTCGACTGTTGTGGTATCTTCCTGCTTCCCTTTAATATAGATATATATATATATATATATATATATATATATATATATATATATATATATATATATATATATATATTGAGCTGGATCCTTTTGTCCTTAGAGCAGTTGCAGTGTGTGAAGTATGTCATGTTGGAAAGTGGGATACAGTTTTTCTAGGGTCATAATGTTTGCTAGTTCAAGTTCTGCCAGTTTACCTGATGCATTATTATACCGTCTTGGTTGAATTCATTGATGTAACTTGATTTTTCTTTTTTTTTCTTCATTAGACTTTGTCCATCAGCCAAAGATGGGAACGAGCACATTATCATTCCTGTGACTCTGCACCCTGCACTGGTATTGTGTGCAACAGCCCAGAAATCGTTACTGTTGGAGAGGATGGTAGAATTAATTTTTTTCGAGTTGACCATAAGGAGGTTATACGTACCCTAGGTATGCTGATAATAGTTTTTTACATTTGTAGCTTTGGATGTTCAACATACACACTGCCTTACTGATATATGGGTTGTTGTGCCCTGCTACCCTTCCTCTGACAATCTTTTAAAGCTCAGAGCTTTTCCTAAAGCATGTCTGAGTGTGATATCAATCACCTGACAGTACAGGGACTGCCTTGCAGACCCACAGACAGGACCCTTTCAGTTTTCTAATGCCATTGTAAGAGAAGGATCTCTTGGAAGACTGTTCCTTACTCTGCAAGTTCTTCAGCTATTGAGCACAGATAAGAAACCTTTTTGGGTTTTATTTCTTTCCTCTGCCTTTTTTTTCTCTTGTTTGAAATAGAATATTCTGCTTCTCTGCTTGTTTTTTTTTTATTTTTTTTTTTGATTGGAAAATTTTATGTACTTGGAATTTTTCTTTACCTATAGTATTAGATTTATACTGTGTACTTTAAGATTCATTTGAACGTTTTGACAGGAAAACTTGCTGTTTGTGCAGTTTTCTTTTTCTTTGGGGTTACAATTTAAGGTTAAGTAGATGTACAGCATTTTAAATGATTTTTATTCGTTTAAATTGCAGTTTTGTCACCATTTTATATATTAAACATTTCTGATAGGAATTTTTCAAAAGTATGTACTTAGTTCCTTGTCTAATGCTATTTTATGTTGCTCATTTGTGGCCAAAACTATTTTTTGTTTATTAAAATTGGGTACTTTTATGTCATGAATTCTGTGCTTTGAACTGTTGACTGAAATTGCTATTGTTTTATTCATTGCAGTATTCAGAACAGAATCCCTGCAGAAGTAGAATTCATATTGATATTATGAGGGAAAATAGTGAGGTTTGCCCATTTTACGGAACTGACAGTGCAGCCAGTATTTGGCATTGATTTGGCTAGTTTTTGGTCCCCTAACTTTGAGCTCAAAAACTGTGACCCCCGTAACATCTACCCTTTGTACACCTAAAACACATAGAAATAGGTTCATAGGTGTGTACTAGGTTAATGGCCTTGGAGCCTTTGCAAGCCTAGCCCATAGAAGTGCCCTGGCATTGTGCCGCTCGACGTTAGTTCCCAGTGCTCCTATCAAGTAGAGCTATTGGAGTGATCCCCGGGATGAATGTTCTATTTCCCATCTACTCATTAAGATCTCTCTTGAAGAGGGTCAGAGAGGTTCTCTGCTTGACATGTATGAGAAGTCTATTACAGGGCATGGCCAGTCTCTGGGTTATGTTCCTGATGTCCTTCAAGAATGCAACTGCAGTCATAACATATGGGTTGTCCTGCCTCAGGCAGCCATTGGTCGGCCAGATTCCAAAGTCTGGGTCCAGCGTCGGCTGGTGTCACCTCCTCTCCGACGTCAGAACGGCTGGAGTATAAAGGCATCGGCCGACGCCATCTTCTTCAGTCTTTCTTGCCGTGCGGTGCCCGAAGCAGAAGCAGTTCGCAAGTGCCGGTCGGTCAGCTCCTGTGTTTTCAGTTTCCAAAGTCGTCTAAAATTGAAGTACCCCGTTGGGGAACATTTTTTCTTGCCTCAGCCGATGTCAGAGCAAATTGAGAAAGTTAATAATTGTGGTAAACAAATACCTCATAAGGACTTCCATTCTTACTGCCTTCCTTGCCTGGGCCCAGACCACGACGTCTCGGCCTGTGCTGCCTGTGCTTGCTTTAATAAGCGCACCCTCAGGCGCCGGGCAGAATTTGCCGAAGACTTTTTCGGCGAATCCTTCGCTTATATCATGCCGTCGGAACAACCGACAACACAAATTTCCAAAAAACGAAAGGACCGGGACCGACATCCGCGGCCCGCGTCCTCTACCGATATTTCTCCTAAGCCCTCCGCGTGTGCTTCGGTCCCTTCGGAAGCGGTAATTCAACCGCTCCAGGCCGACGACACAGCGGTAACTCGTCCTCCGGTCCCGGAGACTACACCGGTGCCGGTTATTGATTTTCCTCCAGAAACCGAAGTTCTGGATCTACCCGACACCATTCCCATAGACAAGGTTACTCCTGCACGTGGGGCAGCTAGGCCTCCTGTATCCATGTCCGTCAAGGCCTTTGCACGTGCTAAGGCCGCCAGCCAGGCCAAGGCCCATCCTAAACCTACTGCCCAGGCCCCTTCTGATAAACAGATCATGTCTCTTGCTGCAGATCTTATCTCTCTTATCAGGGGGTCTCAGCCTCACCCAGACAGAGGTTCTCAGCCGCCTGCAGAGAAAAGGCCTAGAACTGAGCAGGCTGACAACCTCTCTTCAGATGAAGCCTCTGGGGATTCAGAGCATTCAGATACCCAAGAAGAATCCTTCCAGGCCTATGAGGACTCTGATGCTGAGGAGTCAATTCCCTCTGCCTCTCCTCCAGAGGATTTTTCATTCGGTGAAGTCCTCCACTCTGAGGGAGCATTTTAAGTGGCAGGGTCAGGAATTTTCTGATTCTAGGAAAAGGCTACGTACCTTCCTCAAGTTACCCCAGCACAGACCTTTAGCTATCCCTCCAATTATGGATGTCCTGGATGATGTTTTCTCCGACTCCAGTGCTAACCCTGATTCTCTCCCTCCTGCTCCTGTCAAGCCAGACAGATATTACAGGGTCCCTGACACTCAAAAGCATCTCTTTAAGGCCCACTCTGTGGATCTTGAAACTATTTCACAGGGCCCCAAAGGAGTGGCTACTTCCTCAGCCAAGAATCCACTGCCAGCGGATAGGGAAGCAAGGTCCCTGGAGAGATGGGGTAAAAAAGTTTATACCTCTTCCACCCTTGCCATGAGGTCACTTAACTGCCTTTTTCATATGTTTCAGTACCAGGATTATTTACTGGATGATTTACAGAAAAAATTAGCCTCTCCTGAGTCTATTGATAGAAAGGCATTGCAGGATCTGGTCCATAACTCTCAGCAGGTTAGCAATAATTTTCTTCAGTGTGGTTATGATGCATTGGAGGCTTCATGTAGGGCAGCTATGACAGGGGCTGTTATACGTAGACATGCTTGGTTAAAAGAACAGCCACTGCCAGACCATGTTAAAGTAAAGTTACTTGATGCACCTCTGGAAAAACAGAAGCTTTTTGGTGCTAATGCACAAGATGTGTTGAAGTCCACTGAGGAAAAAGCTAAATCAGTACAGACAGTCAAAGATTTCCTCCAGGTTCAGCCACCCAGATTCAGCAGGAATTGGCCTTCAAAGAATTGGTCCTTTCCAGACACTGACAAGTTTCAAAGGGGAAAAAACAGGCGTGCTCGAGGTAGAGGGCAATACCGAGGCTCCTACAGGGGCCGCCAATGGCAACCACCAAATCAAAGAAGTGGCGCAGGCAGTCCAGCTGCACCACAAGGACAATCACAATGACTTGACTTTCATGACGCCTACCAAAGCTCAAAGAGAAGCACCTTTAGGCGGAAAATTATCCTTATTCTCAAAGAACTGGCATATCTTAACCCAAGGACAACTGGATTCTGGATTTAATAGACAAAGGTTACAGATTCCACTTCCATACTTTACCAATAAGACAAGGCATGCCAAACCTGCCACATCATCAAAGGGCAGAGGCACTCATTTTAGTTTCAAAGCTGCTAAGAATAAAAGCAATAGAAAAGGTCCCTCAGGAACAAGGCCAGGGATTTTATTCAAGACTGTTCCTTGTTCCAAGAAAAGAAAGCAAATGGAGGCCTATACTGGACTTGTCTACTCTAAATACTTTTCTCATTGTGCCAAAGTTCAAAATGCTGACGTTACAGCAACTCCTTCCCATGCTGGGCAAGGGGTCTTGGCTGGTCACTCTCGACCTCAAGGAGGCATACCTGCATGTCCCAATCAGACACAGTTGCAGAAGATACCTCAGATTTCTTGCAGGGACAGAGCATTATCAATTCTCAGCATTGCCGTTTGGCTTATCTACTGCGCCCAGAGTGTTCACGAAATGCCTGGCATCAGTAGTGGCACACTGCAGACTCCAGGGGATTCAAATATACCCCTACCTGGATGACTGCCTGATACAAGCAGACAACAAACAAACCTTGATAACAAACTTGGACGATGTCATTCAATTACTTCAGGCCTTGGGATACACAGTCAACATTCAAAAATCAAGACTACTGCCATCCCAACAGACTATTTTCCTGGGAGCCAAACTGGACACAAAAACACAAATGGCCTTTCTCACAGAAGAAAAACAAGAGCAGTTACCAGAGTACTTCAAAGGCCTAGCAAAGCTCTCCCAGCTGACTGCAAGGAAAGTCCTGCAGGCCCTGGGGTTCATGGCATCTTGCATTCTTCTGATACCTTTGGCAAGACTTCATATGAGAAAGCTGCAATGGTACTTAAAAAGCTTATGGTCCCAACACAGCCAAAGCCTAGAGGACGTAATCCCACTTATTCTATGTCTGCAAAGGGAATTCTTGTGGTGGGCTCAAGCAAGTCAGTTAAACCAAGGCATGTCTTTCAACAAACCTCAAGCAGGTCAAATCATTACAACAGACTCCTCGGATCATGGATGGGGGGCGCACATGGAGGGCAGATGCATTCAAGGGCAATGGAACCCAAGGGAAAGGCATCTGCACATAAATCAAAAAGAGATGTTGGCAGTGATACGTGCAATCGAAACTTTCGAAAGATCACTTCAACAAGGACATTTGCTAATAAGGACAGACAACAACACTGTTATGTGGTATATAAACAAGCAGGGAGGCACTCATTCTTATCCCCTCTGCAGATTAACAATGATTCTTTGGGAAAAGTCCCCGAGTCTGAAGATCCAATTGCAATCCCAGTTTGTGCCAGGCAAGGACAATGTTCTGGCGGACAAGCTGAGCAGAAATTTCTGGGATCCACACGAATGGATGCTGCATCCTCACATTTTCTCACAAATAACAAGGGCATGGGGAAGACCGGACATAGATCTCTTTGCTTCTCACCTGAACCATCACCTGGAAAAGTTTTGTACAAGAACTCACCATCCTCTAGCCTGGAAAACGGATGCTCTCTCATTCAGCTGGAATTCCCTAACAATTTATGCATTCCCTCCTCCACCACTGCTGACCAAGGTGATACTGAAGATCAAAGCAGAACAACCAACAGGCATTTTGATAGCTCCAGACTGGCCAAGGCAGCACTGGTACCCATTGCTGTTGAGCATAACTCTGACCAAACCGTGGCCTCTGCCTCTATGGCCTCTGCTTCTAACCCAGCACAATTACAGGACTGTTCATCCAAACCTACACACATTGCATCTGACGGCCTGGAGGTTACCATAACTTCTTCCGATATCTCTCTTTCCAAAGAAGTACAAGAGATTTTACTGGAAGCACGCAGACCTTCCACCAGAAAGACCTATTCAGCAAAGTGGAAGAGATTCATCCTCTGGAAAGCCAACAAGGGTCAGGATGCAACAGTATTGAGCATACCTCAGATATTAGAATACTTGGCAGAATTGTTTCATACTGGTCTCTCATATTCTTCCATAAAGATTCACGCTTCAGCAATCTCATCAAAATACAATTGTGATCCACCTGTGTTCTCACATCCCTTGCTAAGACAGTTCCTAAGAGGGATAAAGAATATCAAACCTCCCAGAAAACCACCAGTACCTGCATGGGACCTCAATTTCGTCTTGGAAAAATTAACTCTTCCTCCCTTTGAACCAGCAGCATCTTCAGAAATGCAATTTCTATCCTGGAAAACAGTTTTTCTATTGACAGTAACATCAGCAAGAAGAGTCTCGGAGATACAGGCACTCATGGCAGTACCTCCCTTTCTCATTTTTCATCAGGACAGAGTCTCTAAGGACCAATCCTTCTTTCATGCCAAAAGTAATTTCCAGGGTGTCTCTAAATCAAGCCATTCACCAGCCTACATTCTTCCCCAATCCTCAAAACAAGGGGGAAAAGCTGCTACATACTTTGGACATACACAGACAACTACGCTACTACTTGGACAGAACAAAGACCACCAGAAAGTCTGACCAACTGTTCGTAGCCTATGCTGCTGGAGTTCAAGGCAAAGCAATCTCCAAACAAACAATTTCAAAATGGATTGGACACTGCATCAGATTCTGCTATTCCTTTCATGGAAAAGGTGTGCCAGCCAATATTAGGCCACACTCCACCAGAGCTATAGCCACATCCACAGCTTTCCTAAGAGGAGTGGCTACAAAGGACATTCTAGAGACTGCTACATGGAGCTCCGTGCATACATTTACCAAGCACTACAACCTGCCTTTATACTCCAGATCCCGAGCAGGCTTTGCTTCGGCAGTCCTGCAGGGCATTTTAGCTACACCATCCCTTTATTAGTTCCAACCACCCCCAGCTTGGCTATGGTATTCAACCCATATGTTATGACTGCAGTTGCATTCTTGAAGGACATAGTACAGTTTTGTACCTACCATAAATGTAGATGTCCGATAAATATGCAACTGCAGTCGGATTTTCCCTCCCTCCTACCCCTCTGCAATTTTCTTTTTGGGTCCACTACCCCTATTCCTTTTTGCTGGGGGTATCTTTTATGGTGTATCTGTTTATTACTGTTGTGCATGTCTGGAATTGTTTATCCATTCACCAAATTTAGCCTTCCTTGGAGGGCACCTGGCATCTGGGGCAAGAAACACTGAAGAAGATGGCGTCGGCCGATGCCTTTATACTCCAACCGTTCTGACATCGGAGAGGAGGCGACACCAGCCGACGCCAGACCCAGACTTTGGAATCCGGCCGACCGAGGGCTGCCTGAGGCAGGACAACCCATATGTTATGACTGCAGTTGCATATCTATCGGACATCTACATTTATGGTAGGTACAAAACTGTACTTTCCTCCAGCATGTTCTGTTGATTGTGTTTATGAGGTTGAGGTCTCTGGACCGTGTGGTGAGGAGGGATTGGGATTTCTTTAGATGTAGCATTTCTAACATAGCTGGGTCAGACATGGCTTTGTAAGTCAAGCAGAGATCGCCTCTTAGTAGACTATATGAGATGGAGAATAGCTGAAGATTTTTTGAGTCTCTCCATGTAGGACATGTGTTTAAGGCCTAGGATCCTTTTCGTGAGGTACATTTGTGGCCTCTTTAGCTGTTGCAGGTGTCTAGTGAGGTACATACCGAATGGGGCTTTATACTTGATTGGTCTAATGAGGGAAGAGTAGAGAGAAATTATGACCTCTTTCTTCCTGGATGCAAAACCCTTGGTAATGAGATGTGCAACATAGAAGGACGTTTTGACCACAGTGGTAATGTGGTGGTCGAAGAAGAGGTTGCTGTCAGCCTGTGTCCCCAGATCTCTTATAATGCCTTCAGTGTTCAGTGGGCTCCCATCAATGTGGTAATTAGTGGGAACTGAGTTTTTCCCGAAGTTGATGACGCATTTTTTGGCATTAAGTTTAAGGCCGTGGTTTTGACACCAGTCATTAGTCTCAGTGAGGCCTTTCTGTAGGATGTTTGCATCACTTGGGGAGTTAATAATGGCTGTCGGCCTGCAGTCTTCTGCGCACTTGGTTAGTTAAAGTCCCTCCGTGTTAGCCTGGACTTCTGAGAAGTAGATGCCAAATAGGAGAGGACCCAGGACAGATCTCTGTGGGATTCCAGTTGTGACTGGTCGGCAGTCTGACTTGAAGTCTGCTACTTTCGCACTGTGGGTTCTATCTGTGAGCCAATTTGTAACCCACCTAACGATATAGGGGTTGATGCCTAGTTTTTGTTGAGTTTATCAATAATTCCTGAGTGAGGAATGGTACCAAAGGCCTTGGCTCGATCGAGGTAGGCTGTATGAACTACCTTACCTTCATCCACAGCTCTGGTGACTGACTCAAAGAAGTTAACCAGGTTGAGCAGGCACGATCTGCCTTTCACAAAACTAGATTGCGTGGGATCTAGAATTCGGAGATTCCCTACGTCTTTGTTAATTAGGTCCATGATGATGCGCTCCATAGCCTTGCATATCAGAATCTTCAGGCTAAATGGGGTGATAATTTCCAGAGTCTGTAGTTGCTCCTCCTTTATGGAGAGGGATCACTAGCAGTGCACCATTCGGTAGAGACAAAACCTGAGGTGAGGCTGTGAGTGAACAGGGCACACAGATATGGTGCCAGTTCACTTTCTAATTCATGTAGAACACAGCCAGGGATATTGTCGGGTCTCATGGAAGCTGTATTCTTGGCCTTGGACAATGCAGCTTTAACCTATGCTGCAGTAATGCTGGGTGCCTGGCATTCTTCCGGTATTGGAGATTGGTCCTTTAGGGGTGAGAGGGGTAAAGTTGGCACTGAATCTGTCAGCCAGTATGTTGGCAATATCTGTTGGCTCAGTATAGGAGGTACCATTGTGCAGTAACTCAGCGCAAAGCTGGGTATTGCCATAGAGATTGATACAACTATAGAAGGCTTTGTGGTTTTTAGTGTCTGCTGCAATTCTGCCTTCATAGCTGGTTTTGATGAGGGATCTCAACCTTTTTTGAGGCTATTAAGGGAATTTTTCCAGTCTTGGGACTTCACCTTTTTCTGCAACAGTTTCTTCCTTCTGTTGTAGAGTTTATTAATGACAGGGGATCACCAGATTGGCTTTTTTTTTTTTTTTTTGAGGAGAGCGTCTTAGTTCTGTTTGATATGGCTAGTTCCATGCATTTATGTACGTGTTTGTACAGTGCAATAGTGTATGATTCGGCAGTCATGCATCTATTTTCCATTGACATGGGTGCTGTGAAGTTAGCCACCTCTGATGTTCTTCATTCCACATTGCTGCAGGCAGTTTAGTTTCTGAAGTCAGTCAAAGTTGGCTTAGTACCCGTTGGGGAATATTTTGTTTTTGTGAATAACTGTATTTCTTGTGGGAAACAGATACCTTTACCATACTTTGTGTATACCTTGTTTAGGGCCTGAGCACGGCGTTGTTGGATGCGTGCTAGATTTAACAAAAGAGAAGGTTAGACTGTGCCAGGTTAGTGTTTGGGAAGTTGTAATTATAAAATGCCGCCGGATGCTCCGACCGCTTCAGCCAAAAGCCAAGGACAAAGCAGGAAGCCTAGGAAGAACCGACAGTCCGGATGTCGCCTTTAGAAAGCTCAGTGGAGCCGGAGGTTCTGCCAGGAGTTTCTTTGGAGTCTCAGGGAGAAACTTTACTGTTACAGGATGTATCCTCTCAGGAAGTAGGCCAGGCTGAAGGGGCTTCTCAGGTGGCTGTTCTTCCTTCTCTTCCTAAGGTGGTTAGGGCCTTCTGTTTCTAAGGCTTCTTTAAGAGGCAGGCCTACTTTAGCTTCAGTGGGGTTTCTCCGAGTGTTTCAGGGTCTTTGCCTAAGAAGCATATGCTAAAATGGCATTACAATGATTAGAGGTTCTATGCCTGATAAGAGGCCTAGGGTGGAACCTGAGTTTGAGAGTTTTGAGCTATGTTCGAGGCTTCTTGAGTCTTCGGTTGAAGACTTGCAGGAGTATCCTCCTTATTCTGATTCTGATGTGGATGATTCTGCATTCCAGGAGCATTTAAATGGGAAGGTCAAGATTTCTCTGATTCCAGGAAGAGGCTTAGAGAATTCTTGTTTTTACCCCAGCATAGGCCTTTAGCTATACCTCCTGTTCTGAATGTGGTAGAAGATGTTTTTGAGAGGCTTCCCTGAATCCTGACTCTTTTTCCTGCCCCTGTTTAACCGGATAGGGTATTACTATAGGTGCCTGAAGCCCATAAGTATCTTTTAAGAGTCCCTAGGGCCCAGAAAACTGTCTCTCAAGGGGCAAAGGGTGTGAAGGCTTCTGTGGTTAAAAATCCTGTTCCTCCTGATAGAGGCAAGGGCTTTGGATAGATGGGGAAGGATGCTCTGGCTGTTTAGTTCATGTTTCTGAACAGGTGGGTAAGCATTCCTTGCAGTGTGGTTGCCTGGTTGGGGATCAGAACTTCATGTTAAGACAAGGTTTTGGATGCTCCTTTACAGTCTGATGTGAAGATCACTGGATGGTAACTTTAGATCTCAAGGAAGCTTAAGACTAAGTTGCAGGAAGTATCTGCGTTTTCGAGCTGAATTCTCCAGTTCTCTGCATTGCCCTTTGGCTTATCTACTGCCCAGTGTATTCACAAAGGTTCTGGCTCCAGTGATAGCTTTCTTCAGGCTGCTTGGGCGACTGCCTGATTCTGGCTCAAGAAAAGATCTTCTACAGCATTTGGAATATGTCATAGCAGTGCTAAGATGCCTAGGGTATTCTGTGAGCGAAATAAAGTCCAGTCTAGTACCCTCTCAAGACATGTGCTTTCTGGGTGTGAGACTGAATACAGCAGATGGCCTTTTTTCCAGTTACTTCCATCAACTATCTCTTCAGTCCGGCTGACTGCAAGTCCTTCAAGCCTTAGGGTTCATGGCATCTTGTATTCTGCTTCCCAATGCCAAACTGCATATGAGGAAGCTACAATGGTATCTCAAAAATCTGTGGACACAGCACTGCCAGGATTTGGACACTGTCATTCAAATAATACCTTGCATTCAAAAGGAATTTTGTGGGCTCAGGAATGTCACCTAAACAAGGGACTCTGTGACCCGGCCAGAGGCAAGTCAGATTCTAACGACAGATGCCTCAGACATTGCTTGGGAGCTCATCTAAATGGAAAGTGGATACAAGACAAGTGGCCTGCCAGACTACAGCATCTACATATCAACATGAAAGAGATGTTAGCAGTCCAGTTTGCATTAATGGCTTTCAAGGAGTTACTTCTTCCAGGGCAGGTGTTGATTCTAACAGACAACACAACTGTCATGTGGTACATCAACAAACAAGGGGAACAACCCATTGTGCAGACAAGCAATGATTTTATGGGAGGCTGCGCCAGCTTGCAACTAACTCTTAGGCAAGGTTTCTGCGGCACAGAACTCCTTAGCAGATGTGTCAGACAAATCATGGATCCCCAGTGGAAACTGGATCTTCATGTATTTCAAAATTGACAGTGTCATGGGCAATAAACCACCAGCTGCCAAAGTTTTAAGGATTTCATCACACAGCTTGGAAACTGGATGCTCTTTCTTTCAGTTGGAAAAATCTTAATGCTTTTCCACCTCTGCCTCTTCTCCCAAAGGTGCTTCTAAAGGTCAGACAAGACAAGCCAAGGATGATTTTGATAGCTCCAGATTGGCCTCGGCAGGAGTCTGGTAAGGAAGCCTCCATGGCCTTTACCCTTGATTCCACACCTGTTGTCTCAGAGCGTCTGCTCAATGTCATGCTTCACTCTCTTCATCTAACAGCCTGGCATATTCTGTTTTGAAAGACAGCAGGTCTCAGCTTCCTCAACAAGTTTTAAATGTGATTATGGAAGCCAGAAGACCTAGTACAAGAAAGTAAAAATGGAAGAGATTTTATTTTGGACTGCAGCAAAGAATTTGGAGATTTCTGAGCCTAATTTGAGTGTGGCTCTTCAATATCTTACTGAGTTATTGGACAAAGGTTTGTCTTTCTCTTCCATTAAGATTCATGCTGCAGCAATTTCAGCTCACTATGATTGTGACCCACCATTGTTTTCACATCCTTTGTTCAAGCAATTTCTTAGAGGGGCAAAGAATATGAGACCCCCGTAGAGCTCCTACTCCTGCTTGGGACCTCAATTATGTGTTGGAGAAACTTACTCTACACCTTTCTACTGCTGAACTGAAATACTTGTCATGGAAGACTGCTTTTTGTTGGCCATTACTTCTGCTAGAAGGGTTTCTGAGTTGCAGGCCCTTATGGCGGTTGAGCCTTTTGATTTTCATAAGGATAGGGTATCATTACGTACTAATCCTTCCTTTATGCCTAAGGTGGTTTCTAGTGTGGCTTTAAACCAAACTATTCATTTGCCTACTTTTATGCAGATCCCCAAAATAAAGGGAAAAGATTTTGCACACTTTAGATGTACACAGGCAATTGCGTTATTATTTAAGCAGGACTAAGGATTTTAGGCAGTCTCAGCAGTTGTTTGTTTCTTAGGGCAAGCCTGTGTCAAAACAAACTATTTCTAGGTGGATTGGGTTTTGCATTGCATTTTGTTATTCCCATCATGGCAAGGAGATTCCAGCTGGGATTAGGCCTCATTCCACTAGGCACTTCAACAGCATTTCTAAGGGGGTGGCAACTAAGTATATTTTGGATGCAGCTACTTGGAGTTCAGTGCATACTTTCTCTAAGCATTACCACCTTCCTCTCTACTCTAAGTCTAGGGCTTGTTTTGCCACAGCTATTTTGCAAGGCATGTTATCAGCTCCTGCTTCATATGATTTGCCAGCCTCCCTTACCTCTGCTTTGGGATTCTACCCAATAGTTAGGACTGCAGCAATGTGGAATGAAGAACATAGTACAGTTTTGTACCTACCATAAATGTAGATGTTCGAGGATCCACCTCCTTCCCTCTGTGTTTAGGGGTGGTTGTGTAGGTGAGATTATATTCTGGTACCTTTGTATATATTGTATATATTTTGGTGCAGGTATGTTTGGTGTTTTGGTTTTGGCCTTGTCTTTAGGGTCTTCTGACATCTGGGGCAAGAAAAGACTGAGGATATGAGTACCCTGACTGTGACGCGTCAGTCCCGACTGGACAGCGGACTACCCAATAGTTAGGACTGCAGCAATGTGGATCCTCGAACATCTACATTTATGGTAGGTACAAAACTGTACTTTTTTGGGAGTCCAACGTCAGCTTTAGAGAAGTTTTTAATGGTGGATACCTTTGCTGGGGGTGTGAGTGAGATGTGGATTTCCATGGTGATTTAGTTTTTGGTCGGATCTAACCAGGGAGGAATTGATTATTGGTGTTTGCCCATGTTGGTAATTACCAGGTCAAGGATGTTGCTTCCTCTAGTAGGGGTAAGAATGAGCTGGTCCAGGGCATTGGAATTGATGAATTCCAGGAAGCGTTGGGCCAGTGTATTAGTGCATGTGTAGTTTTCCCAGTTGATGGAGGGGTAGTTGAAGTCACCTAGTATGAGAGTGTTGTGTTGGATCTTAATAATTTCCAGGGTGCTTAGGAATGTGGAGTGAGAGTCTTGGGACATGGTTGTGGGACCTATAGCAGGCTACGACCTGAATCGCTGTCTTACCCAATGTTAGTTGTACCTGGAGTACCTCCGATGCGTTATGCAAGGCTACTAGTCTGGAGATGTGCATATCCTTTATGAATATAGCGACACCACCACCTTTGGAGCTTCGGTCCATATTCTGGGGCTGAAAGGTGTGGAATGAGTTATTCTGGTAGCGCAGGGGTGCTTTCTGCTGCTTTAAACCAGGTCTCCGTTGCAACACAAATGTCGATGTTCTCCATTTTGAGGAGTACTTCGAGCGAGTGCATCTTGAGATTTAGACTTCTAGCATTGAGCAACATGACCCTCAGATTGCATTTATTTATAGCTGTTACAGTGGTAATTTGGTCTTTGGAACACAGCTTAAAAAAGGCACTATATGGGTGGCAAGAGCCTTAGCCAGTACCCAGAAACCCAGGGGTGACAGATGCAGGCCATCTCTGGCAAAGCATCAAGGTCTGTCAGTCATGCCAAGCAGAGCTAAATGAAGTCAAAAAATATGCCTTAGCCTATAGCTTGTGACTCACAGTGGCCCTGGGTAGGCTATCTGATGCTCACCTTCTCTTAACTCCAGGTCCCCTGGTGTTGTGTTGGTACCACAACTGTGTATGACTCGAGGGTCGGACACATTCTCTGGGGCTGTACCATTGCCTGGTTCAGGTATGGGAAAACCAAACCCTTTTGGAGCAGGGGAAGTCAGGAGTGTGTTGATACTTCTCCCCTGGGGATTCTATCACTAGTGTAATACATCTAAAAAAAAAAAAAAAAGACCGAAAACCCATCATGTTGCTGGGCAACAGTCTCAGACTGTGTTGCCACCTGAGAATAGTGGCTATGGCTAGATCCATTGTTCAGGCAGTTGATTATGGGGGCAAACCTGTGATCTGATGTCAGTTTTCATTCATTCCTCAACAGTTTGGTTCTGATCTGACCCTTGGATACAACTCTGTCACTTTTTTACAGTTTGTGGCTACATTAAACTCTCGACCTCCTCCCTTGCACACAATGCTGTATTCCCCTAACATGCATCAGATTTCATTTGCCACCTTCGTGTACGGATGTGGTCGCTGTGAGCTCTCGAGAGTTAGCCAGATAAGTGAATAGTAATTTGAATACTTTTTACTTTATATTTATTTTCGCCTTACCTTGGGATAAATTGTATTTTTCTCCCTTATTCTATACTACTCTAGCGTTTTCTTAATTTAACATTGTTGGTATTCTTTTTCCCTTTCCAATTACCATTATTGGTATTCTCCAGTTAGCATCATTGGTAATTTCTCCTCTTTTCCCCCTTTTTCTTTTAAAAAAAAAAAAGTATTTTTTCTCTTTGTTTTGTAGAGATAATATTTTAAGAGGGCTGAAAAGCCCTCAGCCTTTAAAAAAAATGTGAATGTAAGCAGTGTGGGCACAAAATACCTATCTCTGATTCCCATGATTTATGCGTCTTTTTTTGGGTCATGCTCATTTAAACATTGATTGTGAGATTTGCAAAGCTTTTAATCTTTGTGCTCTAGTAGACCGCAAGAACAAACTAACTTTGAAATGTGTTCTACCTATAACCTTTTCAGAATCTGTGTGGGCTCAACCCTACAAAAAAAGAGCACAGAAAAAGGCCATCAGATCCATCTGGGTCTTCCACTGTCATCTCCTCATATCCGGCCACAGAGCCTGCTCAGAAAGTTTCTAAGAAGTAGGATCTGAAGACTCTATCTTTGTATCTGTTGGCATCGGATCCTATACCTTCGATTCCAAAACAGTTGCTTCAAACCAGGTATGCGTCTTCTTGAATCTGGTCCCTTCCCAAGTGCCATTCCCTTTTTCTGGAAAGACGACCCTCCAGATCCCCTTCAGTGCCCTCATTCTCTTGTTCTTCCAGGAGCCTGACAGAAGCTGATGTCGATAGGATGATGATAAAGTTTCCCTCTGTGCAAATTCAGATGGGAGTTCTTCCAGCTCCTGCCCCTTTGGGTCTGGAGGTCTGTACCAGTACTACACCACCCATCTTGGCTTCTTCTCTGATCCGACCCTTGGCTTTGGAGCCGTTGGATCCATGTATCTTGGGACCGTCAGTGTCTGATCTGAACATTTATGCATCTTTAGCTCCAATACTTTCTCGGATTGTACCATTTCTGAGTATGTCATAGCCGGATGACTCTTTGAGCCTGTGTCATTGTCTGATCAGTCTCCAAAGTTTCGTAGCTATCCTTGGAACCTCTGCATTGGACAGCTCAACCCTGACCTGAGCTTCTGGTGGATTGCTTTCGGGTGAGTGTGAGCTGACAGTCTGGAAACATGTCTTCCCGGCATCATTGGCCTCCTACTCCTCTCCAGAGTGGTCTGCTTTTGAGGTAGTGGAGGGGTGTTCTCTGCTTTGGGAGGACTTGACAGTCCCCCCCCCCCGATCTTCCCAATGGAACCCATGTGTCTTTGTTCCCCGAGCCTCATCATGGTACTCCACAGGGACAACCAGCCCAAAGTCTCCAGGCTACCTAGCTGAGTATCCTTATTTCATCCGATACTTCTCCAGAACCCACTGAAGATGTCCCTAGGAAGAGAAGGTGCAAAAGAAGGCATTTAGACTCTCCTCAAGAGACTGTTGCCGAAGGTAGATTTTGATGAGGGGGAAGGGTCTCCAAGATCACCTGATGACATCTCCATTGGAGACATTCTGGAAATCCTCAAGCAAAGAGGTGGTTGGTGTTGCTGATACCTGTACCCAAGAGGAATCTGTATATTCCTGGAAACCCTTTGGTCTGGTCCATCTACCTCCTGGTTGACTCTGCCAGATGAGCTCTGATTTGATCTGTATGCAGGCATGGAAAGAAGCTGACACTGAGATGATTCCTAAGAGACAAGACAGGATCCTGGCACCACTGAAATGAAGAGAGTTTTGGAGCAAGGCAGTACCAGTAGATGCTGTGGTCCTAGCAGTAGCCACTAAGAATAAACTTGCAGAACAGAGTTCATCCTGACCATCCCCCCTAAAAGGGAGTCCAGGGCATTGGACCGATTTGGGAAGTGTGTATATATTTTAGCGACCTTTGTACTTGGGTTACAGAATTCTTTGGCACACTTAATTAACTAGACTGAACAGAGATTTGGTTAAAGAACTCCCCAAATCTCTCCCTGAGACCAGTACTTCCAAGGCACAGAGCTCTTTTGCTTCACAGTTAGCTACAGTCGATCACGAATATGTTCGTGAGGCTCATTTCACATGTAGCTGAAGGCACCTCGAGGGCAGTGGAGTCGAGCATTTTCATTAGTTGGCATGCCTGGATGCATTTGTATGATTTTGTGGAGCTCTTAGTCTTTCTTTGTCGATGCACCCTTTGACGGAAGTTCTTTGTTTGGCCTTAAGGCGAAGAGCACACTCTCCAGGTTTGAGCAAGATGGTAAGACCCTGTCTGCAGTGGGCATATATTTTTCAAACCCTCAAAGATCCTTCTCTAGGAATCAGCGAAGTGGCCAAAAGATTCAGGAAGTCCCAGGGCCCTTTCCAAGATCCACGTGGAGATTGTTCCCCCAGGGGTAGAGGGGAGAACACAAATGGAAGACGCCGCCTGCATGGCAGAGGGGGCCCGCAAAACCAGAAGTCTAAGGATTCCTTCTCTTGACAGACCCCATCAGCGCTCCTGAAAGGAGGCCTGCTTGCCCACCTCAGGAAGCAGTCGTTCATTTATCCCTACACCAGAGAGCCTGGCTAGACATTACAAAAGATAGATGAGTGCAGAAGGTTATTTCTAGAGGTTATATAGTACTGTTTTCCCTAGCCCCCCTCAACAGTAAACAAAATTTCCAATGTCCCACCCAGTCAGGGGAAAGCAGCAGCTGTAGAAAGAGTCATCCAAGAGCTCCCCCCAGACCAAAAAAAGTCCAGGACTTGCTCAAGATTCTTTTTAGTGACAGCGAAAACAGGGGACTGGAGACCATTTTTGAATTTCAGCTATCTGAACAAATTAGTTCAGTATATAAAGTTCCGGATGGTCCCAATTCAATCCATCCTGCCCTTCCTACACAGGGACGACTGGATGTGGTTGATAGATCTTTAGGATGCGTACCATCACATAAAAATGAACAGACAGTTCAGCTGATATCTACGCTTCCATATGGGAGCTAGTAAGTACCAATTTAGAGCTGTACACTTTGGTCTCACCAGAGCCCCCCAGGGTGTTTCACCAAATGCATGGCGGTCGTAGCAGCTCACTTGAGACTGCAAGGATTCCAGGTGTTTCTGTACTTGCGTGACTGGCTCATAACCACTTCGACCAGGCATCTTCTGATAAAAGCTTGAGACTACGTACTCCAGATTTGCTCTCAGCTAAAAATGACCATCAACCACAACAAATCTCATTTAGAACCATTACAGACTTTAGAGTTCATAGAGATCTTGTTCAACACGGTAACAGTGACAACTTCTCTTCACTTGCCAAGGGTACAAACTACTTGATTTCAAGTCAAAAAGATAATTCAGAATTCTTTGCTGTCAGCTCGATTCTACAAGCCTTGGGCTCAATGTCTGCTGTGATAGTCCTAGTTCCACTAGCAAGATAACATATGAGTATTCTTCAGTGGGCTTAGCAATTCAGGGGTGCATTCTGCATCTCCCTATGTCCACCCAGATCAGAATAACTCAGACATGCAAAAAGTATATCTTATGGTGGATTCATTCAGACCAAATTTTAGGCCGTCCTTTCATTCTTTCTCAGTCCAAAGCCATAGTGACCACAGATGCTTCCTATATTCGGGGGGGAGGGCACTTCTTGGGGAAAAGTAATCCCAGGCACTTGGTCCCCAGAAGAGGCCAACACGCATATGAATGTCCTGGAAATGAGAGCAGTGGTCCTACCAATGCAGGCTTTTCAAGACACTCTCCTTCCATGGACTGTTGCGATTCAGACGGTCACTATTTCAGTAGCCTGGTACGTAAACAAGGAGGACCAGATGTTACCGCTTATATTGAGAAGCTCTGATAGTGTGGCACTGAGCGATTTTTATCCATTTGATTTCTGATAGCAATGCACATTCCAAGGAAATCCAATGTGATAGCAGACAAGGTTGAGCAGGTCCATCATATTGCCTCACAAGTGGTCTCAAGAATATTATGGAGATGGTATTTCACCAGTGGGCCAGCTGTGCTGCATCCTGTTTGCATCTCCCGTCAACAACAAGTGTAGCAGGTTCTTTGTCCTGATCCCTCCAACGTGGGAGTCAGTGAGAGATGCTGTCCTCCAGGACTGGCCCCCCCTGGTGGTCTCTATACTTACCCCCCCCCCCCCAATTCCTCTTATCCCAAAGTTTCTTCAGAAAGCATCTTAATTGAAGAACAGTCACCCTCATTGTCCTTTATTGGTCTTGTCAGATTTGGTTCCCTTTCCTTTGGCCTCCACTAGTTTACCCTCCATAAATTCTGGATCCAATTCCAGACCTCCTGTCTCTCCCAACAAACATGATTCACACAGAGATTTCAGGCTTAAAACTGACTGCATGGCGTCTTCACTTTCATTCATAGCCAGACAACTCCTCCCCGTCTGTCGTATAATTTAATCTTCCCATAAGGCTTCCACTGGGAAGATTTACAGAAGTAAATGAAAAAGATTTGTTTGAAGACACTGACCATTTTTCAGCACCAATACATAAAGTTTTAGCTTCTAGCTACAGTCTGTAATGAAGGGGCTAGTTCCTGTACTGTTAATGTGCAACTAGCTGCCATTTCCAATTTTCATTTAAAAATTAACAATTCTACCTTACCCTCCTTAAAGCTTTGTAAAGCTTCTATGAGAGGTACCCTTCTTTGGAGACCACGTTTTAAAGATCCAACTCCACCATAGGTTCATAGGTAGGTACTAGGCTATCGACCCTAGGGCCTATTCAAGTCTGGTCAAAAACGTGCCCTGGTTTTCGTCACCCAAGAAAATTATTTTCCTGTGCCCCTGTCGAGCAGAGCCACAGAGGTGATCACTGGGGTGAATTTCCTATCTCCCATCCAATCGTCAGTATTTTTCTTGGAGTGCTAATGAGCAGCTTTGTTGGATATAGATGGGTAGTTTGTTCCAGAGTATGGGAAGTCTCTGGGACAAGAATCTATCCCTCCAGCATGTTCTGTTGTGTTCCCTAGAGTGTGTAGCTCGGAGGGATTGGGATTTCTTTAAGTGGAGCATGTCGAACAGTTATGGGTTTGACATAGCTTTGTATGTTAGGCAGAGATCGCCTCTGAGTAGGCGATATACGACCGAGTAAAGCTGGAGTTTTTTGAGACGGTCTGCATAGGGCATCTGTTTGAGGCTGGTAATCCTCTTTGTGAGGTATTTCTGTGGCCTTTCCAGTTGTAGATGCCTTGTGAGGTACATACCAAAAGGGGCGTTGTATTATCTAATGGGTCTAATGAGTGATGAATAGAGGGGAACAATGACCTTTTTTTCCTTGGATGAGAAACCTTTTGTGATGAGGTGTGCCACGTAGAAGGATTTCCTGACTACTGTGGCGATGTGATTATCAAAGGAGAGAGTACTGTCCACCTGTGTCCCAAGGTCTCTTATCACACTTTCGGTGTTAAGTAGACTACCACCTATGTGGTAGCTCATGGGTACAGAGTTTTTACCAAAAGGGGGTGACTGCACTTTTTGGCATTAAGCTTGAGGCCATGGCTTTGACACCAGGCAATCTGTCTCAGTGAGGCCCTTTTGTAGGATGTCCACATTGTTAGGAGTTTCAATTATGCCTCCTAGTTTGCAGTCATCTGCGAACTTCGTTAGTCAAAGGGTTTCTGTATTGGCCTGTACTTCAGAAAAGTAGATATCAAACAGTAGAAGACCCAGGACTGAACCCTGTGGTACTCAACTTGTCACTGGTCTGAAGTTGGATTTGGAGTCTGCTACTTTCACAGTGTGGGTTTTGTCAGTGAGCCATGGGATTTAAATTTGGTTTTACAAGCTTTGGCTCAATCTCCTTTTGCACCATCAGCAAAATGTGAAGTAAAGTTTTTATCTTGGAAAACTATCATTTTGGTAGCTGTAACCTCTGCTTTAAGACTTTCTGAACTTCAAGCCTTGTCTTCTCCTTATCTAATATTCTGTAGAGAAAGGGGTACCACGTCGAACCAACCCTTCATTTCTTCCTAAGGTAGTGTCAGAATCCAACATCAATCAGTCCATTAACCTTCCAGTTTTATTTCCAGTTTTCACAAAGGAGAATACATGTTGCATTTGTTGTTCACAGGCCGTTACATTTCTGTTTGCATAGAACAGAGAATTTCAGGAAAACAGTATTTGTTTCCTGCGGAATTGAAATTGCGCAAGCCAGTTGCAAAGGTAACTTTAGCCAAATGGTTGACTGATTATCTATTCTTGCTTTGTAACAAGTTGGGCTTGTCCTTGCCAAAACCTTTGAGAGCTCATTCAGCCAGGTCCATGGCAACATAATCAGTATTTTTAGCCAGATCCTCCATGGACGATATTTGTGTGGCTGCAGCTTGGACTAATCTTCACACCTTTATTACTCATTACAAATTGAATCTGGTTTTGAGGGGAAGAGCAGCCTTCTGCCCAACAGTGCTAAGGAATATCTTTCCTTAGAGGCCTCCCAAGGTTTGGGTAGCTGGGGACTCTGTCCCAGTTGCTGTGGAATAAATGAAAATTGCCAACATCAAATAAAGAAGTTATGTACTCACTATAACATTCCATCTGTGTTGTCCATTTTCATTTTTCAATGCCCCTTCCACCAACCCCCTACCTTTTAGTATATGACTTCTGGAAGAATGAGAAGTTTATAAGAGAACCAATGTTCCTCCTTTTGAGCACCAGGTATTGGTTCCTAATACTACTGTACTAATACTCCTATGAAGCTACAAGGCCAGCAAACAAGATCTTTAGTATGTTAGGGGAATAGAACATTATGCATAAGGGAGGAGCTCGAGGGTTTCATGTGGCCACAAGCTGTAAAAAAGCAGCAGAGTCAAATCCGAGGGTCGGGTCCGAACCCAATTGTTGAGGAAGAATGAAAACGGACAGCACAGGTGGAATGTTGTGGTGAGTACACAACTTCTTTTTATGAGTAATGCTGGTGCTCCCAACCCCATCCACCCATCCAAGGATCCTGATTTTGAAAGGGTTCCGGAGTATGATATTTCAGAAGTGTTAGTCTGGTCAGCCTGTTTCCTCTGAGAACAAACATTTCAGAAACCCAAACAGAATTTTTTTGTATTTTTTTAATCAAATGCTGGCTAGATTTAAGGATGTATTTAATTGGTATCAGTCATCGGCTGTCCCCCCAAGATCAGTAGGGTTTATGAACTTTTGGAGGATGAGGTCCCAGAAAGAGATCTTTCCTACATTGATCCCAGTATTTCAGGATGTTTTTTAAGAAAAGCTTGCAATTCTCTGCCAAATGAGTCTCTGCCTAAAAGTGTTTTAAGAAATTCAGGGTGTGTATGGACATGCCTAGCCTCCAAGCCCCCTTGTCTGTACAGCCCTCTTCTTCTTTGTTCCCAGCGACCTCTTCCAGTAAAAAAGGCTTTGTCTTAATTAAATTCAGTCACTTCAGATAAACTAGTCAGTTAACTAGAATTTCGGGGAAAGAATCTGGTGCAGTCCATCACAGTATTTTATTTATTGATATTTGGTGACTGGGGTAGTTCAACTGGATCAGGGACCCATTTTCAGCAGAGGCCCGGGGAGAAAAGCTCCAGAAATTAACAAAGTACAATAATGAAGTATAAATATTTTTTTAAATAGAACAGTGAAAGGATATTAAAATAAAAACATATATAGTGTAGCCATATAATAGTAGTACAACTTACATACAGTCAAAATAAGGTTTCCATGATTTGCGTACAAGAAATGTCACATTTTTTTAATGTTTTGTAGAGATTCAGTGACTTTTAAATGTTTAACTACCAGTGTATTTTTTTATGTGGAAGTATATGTAGTTCACTGCATTGTTACCTGTTGATCAAAAAGCCTGTCTTAAAGATATTTTTTCCAATGTTTCCAAAGTGTCCAAATATGCGTTTGAGTGCCTTGGAGGGGGGGTTAGTACTATTTCTAGAAATGCAGCGGTGTCTGTGGTGATAAGGATCTATGCTTGGTTGCACAGATAGAAGTTTTCGATGAATTAAAAAATGAGATTATGAATGCTGCACTTGATTCTGATTGTGCTATGTACAACAGCTAATCAGATCCTTTAACACTGGGATGACAGAAGTAAACTGATGCAAGAGGTATTGAAACTCTTCCATATTCTCAAGTTTCCCTCTGGTAAGCAAGATAATTTTTGGCAGCCCAGCAAAATCCCAGCAGAACAAAAACCAAGGCACTAAGAGGAAATGTCAGGATGAGAATTGTGCCAAGCCTAACAAGAGGTTCTTTTCCCAAAAAGGATAATTCACCTTCCAACGTACGACTATGCTGAGGTGAGGTACAGCAATCATCTTTCGAGATGTGGCACCCATAACGGGCTGCCCACCAAGGCAGTCTGGCAGTCACTGGTTTCCAAAAAATGGGTGCTGAACATCGTTGGCAGAGGTTACAGGTAGCAGTGGAAAGATCTGCCTCTGTTCAAAGGAGTTCCCCCACTCCTGCCAAACCAGACTGTTGTTCTGTCCTATACTCCGGCAAATGCTGGACTCTGGGGGTGGGGTGGAGGTGTCGTAGAACCAGTTCCTCCTCCTGAAAGAACGAGAGGTTCTTGCCCCAGACTTTTCCTGGTTCCCAAAAAAGATGTGGATACCAGTGTTGGACCTGTCCTTTTGAATACTTTGTCAAGGTCCATGCTCACCCTTCAGACAGGCTGTCTCTCTTGCTGGGCCACAATTTTTTGGCAGCCATGGACTTGAAGGATGCATAACATATCCCCTTGCTTATTTCTTCAGGAGATACCCGAAGTTTGTTTTGTCTGGTTCACACCTTTAGTTTTCTGTATTGCCTTTTGGACTATCCACGTCACCTTGAGTGTTTACCTAGATACCTTGCCCTGGTAGTGGCCCAGTGCTGGACTCTTGGCATTTGCATATTTCTTTACCTGGACTTAGCTGGCTTTTTCAGAGACTACTTAAAGTTGTTTTAAATCACTAGAGAAGGTCTTAACCTTACTCTCCCAGCTAGGGTTTGTTTAACCTTTGGAAAGTCGTGCGTGACACCCTTGCAAAGACTTGTCTTCTTGGGGTGCTTAATCAACTCCAATAAAAGAATGGCGTTTCTTCTCAGAGACAAGATCCCATCTTAACGGACTGTTTCACGGATCCTCTAGAAGGAACGTTGCCCCGGCAAGAGAATTCCTACAAATTCTAGGACAAATAGCATTCATAACTCTCATGATACCACTGGCTTGTCTCGACATGAGGAAAGTTCAGTGCTATGCCTGAAATTGTTGGAACCATCATGTACAATGCCTGGAATCCCAGTTGCCAGTGCTGCTCTTTATCAGACTAGCATTACAGTGGTGGAGAGCACATGATATCAATCCAGGATTTCCCTTCTTCCCACTTGTGCTGGTGCAGTTTGTCTGACTTTGCTTGGGGAGTGGTGACAGTGGGACTGCAAGTGTAAGCCACATGGGGGCCCAAAGGTGCACTGAAGCACATTGGCATCAAGGAAATATTGGCAGCAATTCACACCTTGAAAGTCCATTTATTGACTCTGGGTCCTCTTGTGGTCACAGATAGCACTACAGTGATATGGTGCCTCAACAAACAAGGGGGTATAAGGTTATACCCTCTGTCAGTTAGCAATGATAGCTTTACAGCATTCTCTGACTTTTCAGGCATTATACATCCCACCAAAGCAAAGTCTTTCAGACAAACAAAGCAGATTGTGGGCAGCCCCCTCAAGTGACAACTCAAAGCAGCAGTTTTCTAGTATCTAGCCCAGATATAGGGAATGCCTCATACAGATTTTTTGCCTCTTTTCAAAACAGACAGCTGGAGAAATTTTGCTCCAGATTCTTGCAGCCATGCTTGGAGGACAGATGCCTTCTCATTCCCTTGGACAGAAAGTCCTGCATGCATTTCTGCCCTTTCCACTGATTCACAAGGTACTTCTGAAGGTTCAGAAAGGAATGCCAAAGATCAGTGTGGAGACCACCTATTGCCTAAACAATATTGGATGTTCTTCGTGTTTCACTGTTGCAGTCATCACATTTGGGTTATCCTGCCAGGTGTAGCACTCAGTCAGCCCGAATACTAGAGGTTTAGTATTTCTGTGTCGGTTGCTGTCGCTCCAGGACTGATGTCAGGTCGTCAGTGGTATAAAATCAGGCAGCCGACGCCATTACATCAGTCTTTCTTGCCAAGGAGCCCGAAGCAGAAGCAGTTGCATGAGTGCCGGTTGGCCACTACCTGAGTTTTTGTTTCAGAATTGAAGTTGAAGTCTTCTAAAGCTAAGTACCCCATTGGGGATCCTTTTTTCTTGCTCTAACCAATGTCAGAAAAAGTTAATTGTCTCACCTGTGGAAAGCAAATACCACACCGAGACTTCCGTTCTTACTGCGTCACCCATTTAGGCGCAGACCATGACGTCTCCCGCTGTTGCTTTTGTGCTTTGTTCAGCGCCAGAACTATATGTTGGGTCCTTTATAGTAGCTAGATATTTTTGCTCTCAGTCCCCGAATTCCGATATGGCTTTGGTAAGCCATCTGACTACCGATCTTCCGAAAAAACGTTAGGATAAAGAGAGACTGACCGCACAGGTCCAAAACTGCCGAGGACGCTTCCGTTAAGCTAGTAGTCAGTTCTCCGGTCCTCAGTGAAGTGCTTTCGCAGCCCCTGATGCCTGTTCTGTGGATTCGCAGGCTGTTACTGAGACCCTTTCAGAGTCCGGTATGCCGCGAGACTCTTCGACTAAGAGTCCTGCGAATGTCTCTACCTTGGATGGGTCTGGAGCCACTGAACAGGCACAGACCGACTTCTTTCGCGTCTTCAGTTCTTTAGAAAACAACAGAGTTTCTAAAGCCCAGGGTATGAACCACACCCAAAAAAAATGATGACCCAAGCTCAGGCACCTGCTTCCTTGCTTCAGTCCCAAATGCTTAAAATGGCAGAAGACCTTATAATGCTTATTAGGGGAAGCCAGGCTACCCCTTCCAAAAGAACGAGACTTGTCCCCAGTAGTTTTATCTGAACAGGAGTCCGATGACTCTGATGCATCTGAATATGAAGATATGCAACCCCTTCTCTGCTTATGAAGATTCTGATGCAGAGGAATCCATCCCTTCAGCCTCCACCCGAGGATTTTTCCTTTGGGGAAACCCTACATTCTTTAAGGGAACATTTTCAATGGGAATGTCAGGACTATCCTCAGTCAAAAAAGAGACTCGGAGAATTCTTAGATCTACCACAGCACAGGCCTCTGGCCATTCCTCCTGTCCTGGATGTTGTGGATGATGTGATGTTTTTATGGAATCCAGTCTGACTCCTGACACCCTTCCCTCCTGCTCCCAGGAAACCTGACCGGTATTATAGAGTCCCTGACTCTCACAAACATCTTTTCAAACATCCTACTGCTGACCCCAAGGTCATCTCTCAAGGACCTAAAGGAATCAAAACAACTTCAGCTAAGAATCCCACCCCCTCTGATAGTGTTTCTGAGCATTAGACAGATGGGGTAAAAGAGTATATACCTCTGCTACTCTTGCTATTACAGCATTAAACTTGTCAGTTCCACATGCTGAAATATCAGCAACATACTGTAGAACTCCTCAAACAAAAAATATCTTCCTTTCCTGCTTGTGCAGAAAATGGAGTTTCAAGACTGAATGCATTCTGCAAGTCAAGTAATGAAGCACACCTTACACTGTGGTTTTGATGCCCTAGAAGCATCTTGCAGGGCAGCAGTCACTGGTTCTGTCCTAAGAAGGCATGCTTGGCTTAAGGAACAGACCTTGCCATACCATGTCAAATCCAAATTATTGGACACACCCTTGAACAAAGACAACTTATTTGGCACCAAGGCAGAAGCGGTCTTAAAAAAGATGGAAGAAAAAGCTAAATCTGTGCAGACAGACTTCTTACAGGTCCAGCCACCGAGGTTCAGTAGGCATTGCCACTCCAAGCACTGATCCTTTCCTGCCCCCTCCAGGCCAACTCATCCCAGACCCAGGGGAAGCAGACCCCCCCCCCCCCAGACAACAGCCCCAGGGAATGCAGAGATCTAAGCAATGGAGTTCCTCCTCTTCAAAAACGGAGTGCAAAGCCACCCCCTTATGGTAAGAACTCACAATGACTTTACACCTCCACCCCCTCCCTCTGCCCACCTACTTGTGCCCCTAAGAGGAAAACTCTCCTTCCATCCAAGCAACTGGGCCACCATAACCAATGACCGCTGGGTCCTCAACATAGTGTCCCAGGGATACAGATATTTCCACACCCTGCCAACCCCAAAAGGGTTCCCAGATCTTCATACAAACCAGTGGGCAGAGGCCAAAAAGCAAGTCCTTTCCTTGCTCTCTGAGGGCAATAGAGCATGTTCCTGCAGAACAGATAGGCCAAGGTTTCTACTCCAGACTCTTCCTGTTACCCAGAAAAGAGGGCACATGGTGCCCCATCCTCTATCTATCCATTATAAACACCTTTCTGGTGATACCAAAATTCAAAATGCTCACCCTCCAGCAGCTTCTACCTATGTTTCCAAGGATGCTTGGTTAGCCACTCTAGACCTAAAAGAGGCCTACCTTCACATCCCAGTCAGGGAAACATTCAGGAAATACCTACGTTTCAGGGCAGGAACTATGTACTTTCAGTTCTCTGTGCTTCCCTTCGACTTATCTACTGCTCCCATAGTGTTCAAAAAATATCTGGCTCTCGTCATTGCTTTTTGCAGTTAAAGAAATATTCAAATTTACCCATACTTAGACTACTGCCTGATTCAGGCAGACAGTCAGGAAAAGCTGCTACAGCACCTGACCTTTTGTAAAGGACCTACTGACCTCCCTGGGGTATACTATCAATGAAAAGAAATCAAAACTAGTCCCCACACAAAAATTGTATTCCTGGGAGCAAGCCTGGACACAGCATCCTAAATGGCATTCCTTACTCCAGAAAAGCAAGACTGCCTGACAGGCTACTTCTCTCAACTAGCTACCAGAACCCAGTTGTCCGCAAGGAAAATCCTGCAACCTCTATGGTTCATGGCCTCTTGCATTCTACTCATTCCATATGCCAGACTGCATATGAGGAAACTACAGTGGTACCTAAAAAGCCTTTGGTGTCCGCACTCTCAAGACCTGGATATTCTTATACCAATTGTACCTTGTCTAAGGAAAGATTTTCTTTGGTGGGTAGCAGCATGCAACCACAACAAGGGAGTTCCCTTCTCACAACCCCACGCCGTCCAGACCCTCACCAACAGACGCATCAGACTATGACTGGGGTGCTCACCTGGATGGCAGGTGCATTCAGGGCCAATGGAGCCCAAATCAAATACATCTGCACATCAACCAAAAAGAGATATTAGCTGTTCAGCACACCCTGACAGCTTTCAGTTCCTTACTCTCCCGGGGGCCTTTACTGATCAAAACAGACACCACCACAGTGATGTAGTATGTCAGCAAGCAGGGAGGGACTCACTCTTATCCTCTCTGCAGGCTCACCATGACCCTTTGGCACATGGCCTCAGCCATGCAACTACACCTGTTAGCACAATTCCTGCCAGGCTCTCTAAACTCTGACAGACAACTTGAGCAGAAACCTGCTAGCCCCACACGAATGGCAGCTAGACCACAGAATCTTCACCCTTGTAACCCAGAAATGGGGCACCCTAAAGGTCGACCTCTTTGCCTCCCACACCAATCATCAGCTCAGCAAATTCTGCACAAGGAAAACTCACAGTAAGGCCTGGAAAGTGGATGCTCTGTCCTTTCAGTGGGTCAACCTCTTGATCTATGCGTTTCCCCCTGGTACAGTTCTTTTCAAGGGTACTGCTCAAAATAAGGGAGGAAAAATCGAGGACAATCCTGATTGCCCCAAAGTGGCCACGCCAGCACTGGTAGCCACTGCTGCGCAGCCTGTCACCCCTGCCACCTACCTCAGATCCCAACACTCCTGACCCAGAGAAATGGAGAATTCATGCATCCCCAATTGCAGACCTTCAACCTGGCAGCCTGGCTTATTCCCTGACCTCTCCTCAAGCTGCCAGCCTAAGCAAACAAGTTCTAGATGTTATACATGAGGCCAGACACCCCAGCACTAGAAAATCCTATGCTGACAAGTGGAAAAGGTTTTGCACCTGGATCCAGGCAAAGGGAGCTGGAACGGCACAGTCTTCCCTACCTCTCATCCTGGATTATCTGGCAGACCTACTACACAGGTCTATTAAAATTTATGCCTCAGCCGTCTCTGCTCATTTCAGTGCAGGGCCAACTCTCTTCTCACACCCTTTTGTCAAACAGTTCCTAAGAGGGGCTAACAACTTAAGGCCACCCAGAAGAGCTCCTACCCCAGCTTGGGACCATAACTTTGTACTGGAAAAGCTTACCCTGCCCCCCTTTGAACCTGCAGCTTCAGCAGAGTTAAAATTTCTCTGTTGGAAGACTGCCTTGCTTCTGGCCATCACTTCAGCTAGAAGACAATTAGAGCTACAAGCACTTATGGCTGTAGAGCCCTTCATCATTTTCCATGCTGACAGGGCCTCCCTCAGGACTAACCCATTCTTCATGCCTAAAGTGGTGTCCAGTGTGGCTCTCAACTAATCCATTCATTTGCCCACCTTTTTCCCTAACCCACAAAACGGGGGAAAGGATTCTGCACACTCTAGATGTGCACAGACAGCTGAGATTCTACCTGGACAGAACTAAATCTTTCAGAAAAACTGATCAGATGCTAGTTAGCTTTGCTGCAGAAGCAGAGGGCAAGGCCATATTCAATCAATCAATCTCCAAATGGATAGCACACTGCATCCATTTCTGCTACAAACAACACTGGAAACCACCCCCCAAAGGGGGTCAGGACACATTCCACCAATGCTACCTTCACCTCTGCAGCTTTTCTCAGAGGGGTCCCCACCAGGGACATCCTGGAGGCTGCAACATGGACATCTGTTCATACTTTCACCAAGCATTACCGCCTGCCTATCTTCTCCAAATCCAGGGCAGGCTTTGCCACAGCAGTCTTGCATGGCATCCTAGCCAGCCCCCAGTCTTCTTGACAGCCTCCACCCTTTTGTTCAGCTTTGGGAATCAACCCAAATGTGTTAACTGCAAGAGTGAAATACGAAGAACATAGTGCAGTTGTGTTTACTTACCGTAAATGTAGATGTTAGAGTGTATTCACTGTTGCATTCCTGGATGTTCATCGTGCATACATCTGCAGTAATAACATATGGGTTCTCTGCCATCAGGCGGTCCCTCGGTCGGCCGAATTCCAAAGTCTAGGTCCGGCGTCGGTTGTTGTCGCTCCCTTTCCTGACGTCAGCGAGGCAGGAGTATATAAGACACAGCCGACGCCATTTTCTTCAGTCTTTTTTGCCGCACGGTGCCCGAAGCAGAAGCAGTTCGCAAGTGCTGGTCGGCTAGCTCCTGAATTTACGAAAAATTTGGAAACCGAAGTCTTCATTAAAGCTAAGTACCCCGCTGGGGAAACTTTTCTTGCCTCAGACCGATGTCAGAAAAAGTTTACAATTGTATTTCTTGTGGGAAGCAAATACCGCATAAGGATTTCCATTCCCTTTGCATACCTTGTTTAGGCCCAGACCATGACGTCTCGGGCTGCCGCTTTTGTGCTACTTTCAATAAACGCACCATCAAGCGTCGGGCGGAGTTCGCCCAACATTTATTTGGTAAAGCATTTGATTATAAAATGTCGTCGGAGACTCCGACTACAGTTTTATCCAAAAAACGCAAGGACAAGGACCGACACGTGAGGTCCGCGGTCTTCACCGACACCACGCCAAAACCGGCTACACGTGGTCCGGTTCGCAGCGAGACACCTATGCAGTCCCTGACTACCGACAACACTTCTTTGGCGGGGTCTTCTGTACCCGAGACCGCATGTACCTCGGCCCATACCCAGACTACAACCACCGAAGCCACTGTGAGCATTGAGTCTCCTAATGTGGACAGGTCCACTTCCACTCATGGTGTCTTTAGACCCTCATCTTCATTTTCCATTAAGGCCTTTACTAAATCCAAATCAGCCAGGCATCCCAAGAGGCCTGTTGCACAGGGCCCATCCACAGGCCCCATGCCTAAAAAGCAGATGCTTAAAATGGCTGAGGATTTAATTACTCTTATCAGAGGTTCCCAACCCCCTCCTGACAAGAGGCCCAGAGTGGAGGAAGATTCTCCCTCTTCGGATCAGGGCTCCATTATTTCAGAACACTCTGATGTAGAGGAACACTCTTTCTCCCCTTTTGAAGATTCTGATGCAGAGCAATCCATTCCTTCTGTATCTCCTCCTGAGGTTTATTCTTTTGGGGAAACCTTGCACACTTTGAGGGAACGCTTCCATTGGGAAGGCCAAGTCTTTTCTGATTCCAAGAAAAGACTGAGGGAATTTCTTTTGTTGCCTCAACACAGACCTCTGGAGATACCTCCTGTCTTGGATGTACTTGATGATGTTTATTCGGAGGTTTGCTTTAACCCGGATTCTCTGCCTCCTGCCCCAGTCAAGCCTGATGGGTACTACAGAGTTCCTAACTCTCACCAATTTCTTTTCAAAAGCCATAATGCTGAACCTGAAACCATTTCTCAAGGTCCCAAGGGAATGAAGGCCTCTACTGCTAAGAATCCACTACCTTCCGAAAGAGAGTCAAGATCCTTAGAAAGGTGGGGAAAAAAGGTATATACCTTAGCCACCCTAGCCATGAGGGCATTAAATTGACAGTTTCATATGCTTAAATATCAGCAGTTTCTGTTCTCACAATTAAGAAATAAAATGTCTCAACCTGAGCAACCAGATTTGAAGGAGTTGCAGGATATGATGCATAGTGCAGAACAAGTGGGTAAACACACTTTACAATGTGGTTATGATGCCCTAGAGGCCTCAAGTAGAGCTGCTGTTACAGGATCAGTCATTCGTAGGCATGCATGGCTTAGGGAACAAATCTTGCCTGATCATGTGAAAGCTAAATTACTAGATGCTCCTTTACAAAAGGATGTGCTATTTGGTACTAATGCTGAGGAGATACTACGGAAAATGGAAGAAAAAGCCAAATCTATGCAAACTGTCAAAGCTTTTCTACAGGTTCAGCCACCACGTTTTAGCAGAAATTGGCCTTCTAAAAACTGGTCCTTTCCAGCCACGGACAGGCCCCAAAGAGGTAGATATAGGCGCACAAGGGGCAGAGGGCAATCACAAGGATCATATAGAGGCAGGCAATGGCAAACTCCAGCATCAAGAGGTGGCAAAAACAATACACAGCAATACAGGAAAGAAACCCAATGACTTCCTCCTTTCCATGCCAAGCAAGTCTCAGCTGGCAGCACCCTTGGGAGGAAAGCTGGCATTATTTACAAGAAATTGGCATATGGTCACAACAGACAAATGGATCCTGGACGTTATAAACAGAGGCTACAGATTTCATTTTCACACTCTCCCAAAAATGAGAGGCATGCCAAACCTGCCACACAAAGGGCAGAGGCACTACTACAAATTTCAAAGCTCATAGACATGAAAGCTATTCAAGAGGTACCTACTCATGAACAAGGTCAAGGTTTTTATTCCAGGCTATTTCTGGTACCAAGGAAAGGAACCGACTGGAGACCCATTTTGGACTTATCCATCCTAAACACATTCTTACTCGTACCAAAATTCAAGATGCTCACATTACAGCAGCTTCTTCACATGCTGGGCAAGGGGTTTTGGCTGGTAACATTGGACCTCAAGGAGGCATACCTGCATGTCCCTATCAGACAAAGCTGCAGAAGATACCTCAGATTTCTTGCAGGTTCAATCCACTATCAATTCTCTGCATTGCCCTTTGGCTTATCTACTGCGCCCAGAGTATTCACGAAATGCCTGGCATCAGTAATTGCCTACTGCAGACTTCAAGGGATACAAATTTACCCTTATTTGGACGACTGCCTGATCCAAGCGGACAGCAAGCGCATACTTCTGGAACATCTGGCTTATGCAACACGGTTACTGAATGCTCTGGGATACACAATCAACAAAGAGAAATCCAGGCTAACACTAGCTCAGAAAATAACTTTCCTTGGTGCCAACTTGGACACAAACACCCAGATGGCCTATCTTACGCCAGAAAAGCAGAGGCAACTAACTCAGTACTTCAAAATGCTAGCAAATTGTACCAGGCTTACTGCAAGGAAAATCCTGCAGGCTCTGGGCTTCATGGCATCTTGCATTCTTTTAATCCCATGTGCAAAGTTACATATGAGGAAACTTCAATGGCACCTAAAAAATCTATGGTCTCAACACAGCCACAGTTTGGAAACAATAATACCAATAATTCCATGTTTGCAAAAGGAATTTCTATGGTGGGCTCAAGCATGTCAAACACAGGTCTCCCATTCTGCAAGCCTCAAGCAAATCAAGTCATCACAACAGACGCCTCAGATTACGCCTGGGGGGCGCACATGACAGACAGGTGCATTCAGGGCAAATGGTCCCAAAAGGAAAAGCACCTTCACATCAATCAAAAAGAAATGCTAGCAGTGATAAATGCAATTACAGCTTTCAAGGACCTCCTGCATTCAGGACAATTATTGATAAGAACAGACAACACCACAGTTATGTGGTACATAAACAAGGAGGAACACATTCATACCCTCTGTGCAGACTAGCCATGACACTTTGGAACTTGGCTCTGGAATGGCAAATCGAACTTCAAGCACAGTACTTGCCAGGTTTGGAAAACACGCTGGCAGACAATCTAAGCAGAAATATGACAGATCCACACAAATGGAAGTTGCATCCTCAAGTGTTTACAAAGATAATCCAAGCGTGGGGAAGGCCAGACATAGATCTCTTCGCCTCCCACAGGAATCATCAATTGGAAAAGTTTTGTTCAAGGACCTTTCATCCAAAGGCCTGGAGAGTGGATGCCCTTTCATTCAGTTGGACAGCATGGACAGTTTACGCTTTCCCACCTCTGCCTCTTCTGCCCAAGGTGCTCTTGAAAGCAAGAGCAGACAGACCAAAGATGATACGGATTGCTCCAGACTGGCCAAGACAACACTGGTACCCACTCCTGAGGAGCCTAACACATACTCCTCCCTGGTCCCTACCTCTAATGCCTCTTCTGCTGACTCAGCACAACTACAAAACTCTTCACAGTCAGCTGGAAACACTCAATCTCGCTGCATGGAAAATTCCTTAACACCTCAACAGACCTTACTCTCCAAAGAGGTACAGGATGTCATTTTGGAGGCCAGAAGGCCATCCTACTAGAAAGGCTTATTCAGCAAGATGGAAACGGTTTTGCTCTTGGAATGAGAAAAAAGGCCAGGACCCTACAAAACTAAATTTGCCTCAGGTATTACAGTATCTAGCTGAGCTGCTGAACAGTGGACTCTCATTTTTCTCCATAAAAATCCATGCCTCAGCCATTTCTGCAGAATTCAACACGGATCCACCCTTATTCTCTCACCCACTCTTAAGACAGTTCCTCAGAGGGGCTAAGAATATAAGACCACCAAGGAAACAACCAGTGCCAGCCTGGGATCTTAATTATATTCTAGAAAAATTAACATTGCCTCCCTTTGAACCAGCTGCCTCAACAGATTTGCAACATTTGTCCTGGAAAACAGCCTTCCTTCTGGCCATTACCTCAGCTCAGGGATTTGAACTACAAGCCCTCATGGCTGTGCAGCCCTTTCTCATTTTCCATCAGGACAGGGTTTCCCTTGAACCAACCCATCATTTATGCCTAAAGTGGTATCCAGGGTAGCTTTAAATCAAGCCATACACTTGCCTACCTTTTACCCCAATCCTCAAAACAAAGGGGAAAGGCTGCTACACTCTTTAGACATCCATAGACAGCTACATTATTACTTGGACAGAACAAAGCCTTTTAGGAAATCACAACAACTTTTTGTGTCCTATGCTGTAGGAGCTCAAGGGAAGCCAGTGACCAAACAGACAATTTCAAAATGGATAGGCCACTGCATATGGTTTTGTTACTCCTATCATGGAAAATCTGTCCCTACAGGCATCAGATCCCACTCCACCAGGGCCACAGCTACCTCTACAGCCTTCCTCAGAGGAGTTCCTACCAAAGATATTTTGGAGGCAGCCACTTGGAGTTCTGTGCATACCTTCACAAGACACTACCACCTGCCTTTATATTCCAAAACTAGAGCAGGCTTTGCTACTGCTGTGTTGCAGGGCATTCTGGCTCATCCCAGTTCTACCTAGTGCCTACCACCCTGTGCGTAGCTTTGGGATTCTACCCATATGTTATTACTGCAGCTGTATGCACGATGAACATAGTACAGTTTTGTACCTACCATAAATGTAGATGTTCGAGTACTAATACAGCTGCAGTACAGATTTCCCTCCCTCCTTCCCCTCTTGATAAAGGCCTAGGACCTAACCCCTCTTCATACAACCTGTTTGGGTTATCCTTCTATGGTATATTTGCTTGCAACTACTGTTTTTTGATTACATTGCATTGCATGTATATAAATATATTTTATGTATTGCCTTCCTACTGGGGGCACCTGACATCTGGGGCAAGAAAGACTGAAGAAAATGGCGTCGGCTGTGTCTTGTATACTCCTGCCTCGCTGACGTCAGGAAAGGGAGCGACAACAACCGACGCCGGACCTAGACTTTGGAATTCGGCCGACCGAGGGACCGCCCGACGGCAGAGAACCCATATGTTATTACTGCAGCTGTATTAGCACTCTAACATCTACATTTATGGTAGGTACAAAACTGTACTTTTCCCTCCCTCCACCCCCCTTGTCTCTCTCCCCCCCGTCTCTCTCTCTCTCTCTTTACAAGGAAATTTTGGTATTTACTTTCTACTGGTTGTGTTCTTCCACTATAACCTAGCTCCCCTATTGGGGGCTCCTGACAGGGCAAGAAAAACTGATGTAATGGCGTTGGCTGCCTGATTTTATACAACCTGACGTCGGTCCTGGAACAACAGCAACCGACGCAGAAATACTAAGCCTCTGGTATTTGGGCTGTCTGAGGGCTACCCCTGGCAGGATAACCCAAATGTGAATGCACTCAAACATCTACATTTATGGTAAGTGTACACAACTGTACTTTCTCCTTTCTAATGGTATTTGTCATGGGCAATTGCCACAGACTTGATCACACAGTCTCAGGGGTGACTGGTGCACCAGAGTTTGGAGCACTTTCAACTGAAAAGCCTGTATGATTCAATCTTTACTCCATTTAGGTACTTGTTTCACGAGGATGTGCAGCAAATGGTAAAAGAGGCCAGAAACCCTGCTGCTAAAAATTCTTACTTTTACAAATGTAGGAGGTTTTCTAAGTGGTACTTAACATCAAGGGACTCTCTCTCTTCCTTTTTAACCCCCCTCTGGTCTTGAAATATTTGTGTGTGCTTCTTCAGGATGGCTGATTGTACGTGTCCATTAAGGTGCATTTAGCAGCCATCTCTGCTCGCCTGCCAATGGATCCCCCTTCTCTTTTGGTAAAACAGTTCTTGAAAGAAGTATTGTATGAGACCCCCTTGCAATCAAATTCCTCCCTAAAGGGATCTCAGTTATGTCCTGGAAAAATTGACCTTGCCACCTTCCAAACTGGAAGCTTGAGCTGATCTAACATTGTTATTGTGGAAAGCTGTTTTGCTTATTGCTGTGACATTTTCAAGATGAGTTTGTGTTGCATGCTGTCATTGTGGGACAACCTGACAAAATTTCTTTCCCCAGGGATGGGTTGTGTTATTCACTAACCTCTCTCTAATGCCAAAAGTGGTTCCAGAATTCACTCTTAATCTACTAATCTCTCTTTGTTCTTTCCAGAGTTTAAGAATGAGAGAGAGGATTCTTCATACCTTGGATGTGGATTGGCAGCTCCAGTACTACCTTGATAGAATAAAACCCTTTAGGAGGGTTGAAAGGTTTTTATTTGCTACACAGGGCAAAGAAGGATCAACCTGTCTTTAAGCAAACCATTGCATGTTGGTTGTCCTGTGGTATTATTGTTGTTATTACACCCACCATAGCAAAATGAATCCAGGCTAGGTAAAGATACATTCTACCAGGGCCTTTTTTCTTCACTGGCAAATTGGAAAGGAGTGGACTTGAAGTATTTTAGAGGCAGCAGCCTGGTCCTCTATTCATACCTTTACAAAGCACCGTAAGTTTGAATGCCTTTTCTAAATTCAGAGCAAACTTTGCTAGGACCGCTCTCCAGGGGCTCCTGGACCCTTATTCTTCCTTTGGGAATCTACCTATCTGCCAGTAAGGGGTGTCTGTCTGTGTGTTGAACATAGTAACACATCCTTCATGGTACATGTACCTCCTTTCCACGTATTACTGTCAGTGCACAGCTCTGGGTCATCCACTTCACCCAGCAAGTGTTTAGTCCTATCCCTTTCACAACGTTCTATTCCCCATTCTATATATTTTGTGAACATTCTATAGGATGTGATGTTATCTTCCCATTCTAGCAGCAAGTTATGTAGCTGGATGGCTTTTCTTGCAGATTGCCTGATATTAGCTTTCCACTTCCTTCAGCAGCCCCTTTTCCTTTTTCTTATTTCAGTTATTTGCAGTTAAAAGAAATGACCTTCATTACTACGTCTCAATCCCTAACCAGACCGCCATACCCAGTTAAAAAAAAGCTGCTGCATTTTTATTTAAGGACCAGCTTCACAGTCGTTATCAACGACTGGTTAATCTTTGTTGGCAACCCCACAACTATGTTGAACTCGTAGGTCCTGCATTGAGCAACTAACTAGTTACTACCCTCTTTTTTTCCCTCTTGTATGACTTAAACATGCATTGAGCAGTATCTAGGGAAGGCATCCATTTCCCTACATGGATTTTTCAGCTTGATTACACATCATCTGGTTATTTCTACTATTTTACCAGCCATGTCATTGTTTCCAGCATGGGTTAAATAGGGCCCAGTCTACCTTTTGTTACAGACTCGATAAGTGCCTTTCCAGCTATACCCAGGAAAATGCTTTGTCATCTCTCCACCTAATTTTTGTGCTTTGCCCACTTAGCTTATGTTCTGTCCTTTCCCCCTTATCTGTAGTCTTTTTTTCACAGTGCATTTCACACTGCCTCATTGCTCACCCCTACCTTCATATCTTTCGTCTGACATCTTCACATTCCTTTAGCATTTCAGTAAGTCTGTATTTCAGTTGCACATTTATACCAGTGATCTAAAATATCTTGAGCTTCCACTCTGCCATTGTGCTCTATCCCACTGCACTCATCACGGCCAGGCTTATTGAACCTGATGCAGGGCTGGCTTCCTTCTCTCATTTTTCATAAATTCTACTATTACAAGGTTCTGACCTGATAGGTTGCCTTGTTTTTGGCACCTAACACTGTCTGGATCCTGTTGCAGAAACCCTCAAATTGAAAATCTCACTACATCTTTTGTTTGTTGTTCCTTCTGCAATACCTCACCGCAAGTTGTCTATTCCTCATCTCGTAGACAAATCTCCACCATCCTTTGCCCTGGAAACAGATGTCTTCATTATTGGGTCACACACAGCCTGCTTTATTTGACCTTCCAAAATACATACCTTCTTTATTGTCTTACAAAAGCCCTAAGGATATTTCACAGGCCCAAGATGCAGTTAGTTGCCGATGTACCCAACACCCTCATTAAATGCTGACAGCACTTTTGTGTTTATTTTGTTGTTTCTTGCAGCAGACATTAAAGTATGTCTATTTTAGAGGCACACTTGGCTGGTCTGCCTCCTGATTTTCATATTTGCATAGACTGATATAGTTTAACCATAATGGATTTTCAAATTTATGAAGTCATCAGTGTTTAATTCTTGGTTCTTTTAAAATATGTAATCCAGGAAGTAAAATTGTTGCTTGGTTATAACCTTGATTAGCAGCTTGGAGGGGGGATGATTCCTAGCTAGACCTATAGTCCATGATGAAGAATTGGGGCTCTAGCTTTGCTGCAGAGTATGAAGAATGCACCAGCAGACAGTTCACATATGTTCTGCCCTGATCTAATTGTGAATCAAGACTGGGTAAGGCATAACAAAAACTGCAAAATGTCAATGGATGACTGCTTGCCTCAGCTCAACTTTTTCCCCGCCTGGTAATATGAATATAGCCAGCCAGTGGAGTAACATCAGTGAATAGTGTGTGGAAGGAGCTTGATGACTGTAATAGTAAGGCACAAAAAAAGTTAAGAAAAGTCACTCAAAATTTATACATAAAATCTGTGTACATACATATATGCATAATTCATATATACTTGAATAACTGTGTATGTTGAAAGCTGATCTGAATCATAATTATGCTTTATCATCAGTAGTTAGGACCTGGCAAATAGAAAATGAGTCATGACAGCATTTAATTACAGCACACAAATGAAAGTTGTGCATTGTTTTAATGAAAGCTTTGCTTAAAGGTTCTAAAGCTCTTGCCCAACAAATCAGATGTGTAATGCTGTGATGCCAATCATCACAATTCAGCACCGCCCTCAGATGTCTTTGTCAGAAGAACTGATTGAACAAGTATCTCTGCAGATGTCATCACTTTTTTCTGTTCTTCTAGTTCGCTTTCAGTTTACCATTGTAAATAGTAATTTTTCACCACTAACATGACTGTAGTCTGTGTTGTAAACAGCATGCATTTCTGACACAACTGTAGAGAGCAGGATATACTGCTTTCACTCTTTTATTCAGATTCATAAGTATTAGGCAGCCAGTTTGCAGACCAGTAGAAGTCTAAAAGAAAATATTCAAAAGATCCCTCCAGGCACAAGGATGGAAAGACAAGATACACAAGGGGAGAATCTGAGGCTACCCATCCAGTTGTTTAGGTTTACCTTGGAGGTGGCAAAGGTGCTACTCTGATATGTAGTGGAAGTTTCTTCCAGCGGTGAGGGATACAGTCATAGGAGGTTACTAGGCTAATGCCCTTTAGCCCTTATAACCCTAGCCAAGAGTTAATCCCCCCCAAAAAGTAACCTTAGTCAGCACCTGTCGCCCCTGTCAATGAGGGATACAGGTGGAACCCCTGGGACAGATTTGTGGTTTCCCATCAACTCATCAAGGTTGCGCTTGAAGAGGGTCAGCAGCATACTCTGTGTATGGGAGGACTATTCCAGAGACTGGGCAGCCTCTGGGAGACGAACCTCTCTCTCCAGAAGGTTTTGTTAATGTTGCGTATTAGATTTAGGCCTTTCGAGTGGGTAATGCAGGAGGAGTTACTTACTGATATGGAGCATGTCTAGTAGGGCAGGGTCTGAGATTGCCTTTAAGGCGAGACACGGATCACCTCTGAGCAATCTGTACGATGCTGAGTAAAGTGATAGTGATCTGAGCCTGTCCACATAGGACAGGTGTTGGAGGCCATGGATTCCCTTTGTGGGGTATTTCTGTGGCATTTCCCAGCTTGTGCAGGTGTTTGGAGAAGTACATACCAAACTGGGCATTGCACTCAGTTATTGGCCTAATGAGGGAGGAGTGCAGAGAGCCTCCTTTTTTTCTGAATGCAGTCCCTTTACTTATGGGATGAACCAAGTAAAAGGCTTTTCTGAACACTACCCCTACATGATTGTCGAATGTAAGATTGTTGTCAACCTGTGTACCCAGGTCTCTCACCACAGGTTGTGTGCTTAAGGGTTTGCTGTTGATGTGGTAGTCAGTAGGGGCCATGTGTTTGCCAAATGGTATGATGTGTTTAACTTAAGGACATGACTTTAGCACCAGTCTTTTGTTGCTTTGAGACCCTCTTGTAGTATGTTAACATCGTTTGGGGAGTCAGACCGCACCCGACTTTTAGTCTTCAAATTTGGTCAGCCACAGGCCTTTTGTCTTTGCCTGGATCTCTGAGAAGTAGATGCCAAACAGTAGGGGTCCCAGGACAGATCCCTGGGGAACACCACTAGTGGCAGGTCTGCTATTGGAGGTGGAGGCGCCTATTTTGACTTTGTGGTCCTATCGGTGAGCCAGTTCCTGATGAGATAGGGATTTATGCCAAGTTGTATTAGCTTTACGATGATGCCTGAGTGGGGAAATGTGTCAAAGGCTCTGGCCAAGTCAAGGTAAGCTGCATGTACTGACTTTCCCTCATCCAGAGCCTTGGTGTCAGTCTCAAAGTCAACCAGGTTCAGTAGGCAAGATCTTCCCTTGACTAATCCGAATTGGGTGAGGTCAAGTGCTTGGAAATTGCCTATGTCTTTGTTTATGAGGTCCATAATAATAAGCTCCATGGCTTTACAGATCAGACTTCTCAAGCTAATGGGGCGGTAGTTTCCACAGTCAGTAGTGGCACCACCTTTGTTCAAAGGGATGACAATGGCAGATGTTCTTCGTTTCACTATTGCAGTCATCACACTTGGGTTATTTGCCTGCAGGTAGCCCTCAGTCGGCCTGAATACCAGAGATGTAGTATTTCCGTGTCGGATGCTGTTGCTCCAGGAGTGATGTCAGGTTGTCAGGGGTATAAAAACAGGCAGCCGATGCCATTACATCAGTCTTTATTGCCGAGAAGCCCAAAGCAGAAGCGGTTTGCAAGTGCCGGTCGGCCGCTACCTGAATTTTCATTTACGAATTGAATAATTCTGAAGTCTTCTAAAGCGAAGTACCCCGTTGGGGATCCTTTTTATCTTGCTCTAACCGATGTCAGAAAAAGTTAACAATAGTCTTGACTGTGGAAAGCAAATACCTCACAGAAATTTTCATTCTTACTGCATCACCTGTTTAGGCCCAGACCACGACGTACCTCGCTGTTGATTTTGTGCCTTGTTTAATGCCCGAACCATTCATCGTCGTGCTCTTTGTCGCCAAATTCTTTCGCTCTCGATGTCTGTATTCTGAAATGCCTTTGGTAAGCCATCCGACTACCGGTATTCCGAAAAAATGTAAGGATAAAGACAGAGACAAACCGCATAGGTCCAAAGCTGCCGACAAAGCTTCCGTTAAGCTTGTCACCAGTCCCCCGGTACTCGGGTGCTTTCGCAGCCCCTGATGCCCGCTTCAGTGGATTCATAGGCCTCTACTGAGATCCATTCAAAGTCCGGTATGCAGCGAGACTCTTCTTCGACTATGGAACCTGTGGATTTCTCTACCTTGGATGGGTCCAGAGCTGCTTGTAGGCACTGGCTTCTGAGGCAGTTCTTCGCTCTACCAATGTTAGACTCAGACGACTTTTTTAACCAAAACTACTGAGTTTCTTAGGCCCAGAGTATGCCTAGAAAACCGACGACCAAGTGCATGCACCTGCTCCCATGCCACAAAAACAAATGCTTAGAATGGCAGAAGACCTTATTAAGCTGATATGGGGAAGTTAGCCTTCCCCTGCTAAGAGAAAGAGACCAGTCCCTCACAGCTTATACAGATTAGGAGTCCTATGAGACTGAGATTTCTGATTATGAAGACATGCACTTATCTGCTTATGAGGATTCAGATGCAGGGGAATCCATTCCCTCTGCCTCCCCTACAGAGGATTTTTTTTCTTTTGGTGAAACTTTGCATACTGTAAGAGAGCATTTCCACTGGGAATGCCAAGACTATCCTCAGTCCAAAAAGAGACCTGGAGAATTCCTAGAGTTACCTCAGCACAGGCCTTTAGCAATACCTCCTGTCCTGGATATTGCTGTTGATGTTTTTATGGAATCCAGTCTTACTCCTGACACTTTACCTCCTGCCCCTAAAAAAACAGACCGGTACTACAGAGTACCTGACACTTACAAATGTCTTTTCAAGAATGCTACTGCTGACTCAGAGATCATTTCCCAGGGGCCTAAAGGTATCAAGGCTACTACAGCCAAGAATCCCACCCCTTCGGACAGGGATTCCAGAGCTTTGGACAGATGGGGTAAGAAGGTATATACCTCTGCAACTCTTGTTATTAGGGCATTGAATTGTCAGTTTCACATGCTGAAGTACCAGCAACATATTATGGAACTTATTGAACACAAAGTGGCAACCTTTACAGACTGTACAGAAAATAAAGAATTGCAGGAGCTTATGCACTCTGCAAGCCAAGTCAGTAAGCATACCTTGCAGTGTGGCTTTGATGCACTAGAAGCATCTTGCCGGGCAGCAGTCACCAGATCTGTACTGAGAAGACCTGCTTGGCTCAAGGAGCAGACCTTGCCAGACCATGTCAAATCAAAGTTACTAGACGCTCCTTTGAACAAGGACAATTTGTTTGGCACCAAAGCAGAAGAGGTTATTAAAAAGATGGAAGAAAAAGCTAAGTCTATGCAGACTGTTAATTCTTACAAGTGCAACCCCCTAGATTCAGTAGGCATTATCCTTCCAAGCACTAGTCCTTTCCAGCCCCCTCCAGGCCTTCTCAAACCAGACCCAGGTGAAACAGATCACCCAGACTACAGTCTCAGGGTATGCAGAGATCTAAGCAATGAAGTGCCCCCACCCCTAAAGCAGGGAGTGGTAAGCCACCTCCTTATGGAAAAACTCACAATGACTTCTTTACTCCACTCCCCAGTCCTGCCCAATTGCTTCTGCCCCTAGGAGGAAAACTTGCCCTTCATGCAAAAAACTGGATGTCCATCACATAGGACCAGTGGGTCCTCAACATTGTATCCCAGGGGTAAAATTTTTATTTCCATTCACTGCCCACCCCAAGTGGGTTTCCAGACCTTCCTCCAAACCAGTGGGCAGAGGCTCAAAGCCAAGTAGCTTCCCTGCTCAATATCAGAGCTATTCAGCCAGTTCCAGTAGAACAGAGGGGTCAAGGATTCTACTCCAGACTTTCTGGTACCCAGGGAAGAGAGCTCATGGCGCCCAATCCTGGATCTTTCAATTCTCATCACTTTCCTGGTGGTACCAAAATTCAAAATGCTTACCCTGCAACAGCTTCTTCCTAAGCTAGTAATGGATGCGTGGTTTGTCACCCTAGACTTAAAAGAAGCCTATCTGCACAACCCCATAAGGGAGTTGTGCAGGAAGTATCTACATTTCAGGGCAGGATCTATGCATTATCCGTTCTCTGCACTTCCCTTTGGCTTGTATACTGTGCCCAGAGTTTTCACAAAATGCCTGGCTCCAGCCATCGCATACTGCAGGCAGAGAAATATCCAAATTTTCCCGTACTTGGACGACTGCCTGATTCAGGCAGACAGTCAGCAATTGCTGCTGCAGCACTTGACATTTGTGAAACACCTTTTCACTTCCTTGGGGTACACCATTACTGAAAATAAATCCAAAACTGGTACCCAGTCAAAAGATTGTATTCCTGGGAGCAAGTTTGGACACAACATCGCAGATGGCATTCCTCACTTCAAAAAAAAGAAGTCCATATGACAGCCTACTTCAAACAAATGGCCACCAGAACCCAGCTGTCCGCAAGAAAAATACTGCAGGCCCCTAGGGTTCATGGCCTCATGTGTACTGCTAATTCCATATGCAAGACTGCATATGAGGAAACATCAATGGTACTTAAAAAGTCTTTGGTGCCTACATTCTCAGGACCTGAAAACAGTCATTCCTATCATACCCTGTGTAAGGACAGAGTTCCTTTGGTGGGCAGACGCATGATACCACAACAAGGGACTGCCCTTTTCTCAACCCCATGCCGCCCAGACCCTAACCACAGACGCATCAGACTATGCCTGGGGAGCACACATGGACGGCAAATGCATTCTGGGCCACTGGAGCCCAAGTCAAATTCATCTGCACATCAACCAAAAAGCGATGCTAGTTGTGCAGAACGCCCTGACAGCTTTCAGATCCGTACTCTTTCCAGGACAACTGCTGATAAAAACAGACAACACCACAGTTATGTGGTACATCAACAAGCAGGGGGGAACCCACTCCTACCCACTCTGCAGGTTAGCCATGGCCCTGTGGCACTCTGCCTTGGAAATGCAAGTCCATCTGCAAGCTCAATTCCTGCCAGGCAAACAAAGCTCACTGGCAGACGACTTAAGCAGAAATCTCCTAGATCCACACAAGTGGCAATTGGAGGCCCAGCACCTTCAACCTTCTGATTCAGAAATGGGGGATCTCAGAGGTGGATCCCTTTGCTTCCCCCTACAGCCACCAGCTCAACAAATTCTGCACCAGGAATCCTCACTGCAGGGCCTGGAAAGTGGATGCCCTTTTTTTTCAGTGGGTAAATCTCTCAATCTATGCCTTTCCCCCTCTGCCCTTCTCTCAAGAGTATTACTCAAGATAAGACAGGACAGGCCAAGGACAATTCTGATTGCCCCGGACTGGCTACGCCAGCACTGGTACCCACTCCTGCACAGCCTTTCACCGGTGCCACCCTGGCACCTACACCAGAACCCAACCCTGCACTCTCAGCAGGAGGGACAGATTTTGCATCCACAACTGCAAATCCTAAATCTTGCAGCCTGGCTTATTCCTTGAATTCTCCTCCAGCAACCCTAAGCAAGCAGGTGCTGGACATAATTTTTGAAGCCAGAAGACCCAGTACAAGAAAATTCTATGCTGATAAGTGGAAAAGGTTCTGCTCCTGGATTCTATCTAAAGGAGAGGACATAACTCTGCCCTCCGTGCCTCTAATCCTGGATTACTTAGCAGATCTCCTCCACAAAGGCCTGTCCTTCTCCATTAAGATACATGCCTCAGCCATTTTGGCGCATTACAACACAGAGCCACCTCTCCTCTCGCACCTTCTTATCAAAGAGTTCCTGCGAGGGGCATACAACTTAAGGCCACCAAGGAGAGCACCCACCCCTGCTTGGGACCCTAACTTCAGGCCAACACGGAAGGACTGTGGCTGACCAAGTTCGCAGATGACTGCAAACCGGGTGCCATAATCGACTCTCCAGCCGACACAAGCATCCTCCAAAAGGGCCTCATAGAAACAGACAACTGGTGCCAGAGCCATGGCCTCAAGCTAAATGCCAAAAAGTGTATAGTCATCCCCTTTGGCAAAAACAAAGTGCCCACAAATTACCACATAGTTGGTAATCCATTAAGTACAGAAGAAGTAATTAGGGACCTGGGGACCCAAGTTGATAGCAATCTCTCATTTGACAACCACGTGGCCAAAGTGGTTAGAAAAATATTTTATATAGCCCACCTAATCATGAAGGGATTCACATCTAGATCAGAGGAGGTCATCGTGCCTCTTTACTCATCCCTCATCAGGCCCATAATTGAGTACAATGCCCCTTTTGGGATGTACCTTACCAGACACCTGCAGCAACTGGAAAGATCCCAAAAGTACCTCACCAAGAGGATCATAGGGCTCAAACAGATGCCATATGCTGCCCGGATAAAGAAACTCCAACTCTACTCAGTGGCATACCGCCTGTTCAGAGGCGATCTGTGCCTGACGTATAAAGCCATGTCCAACCCAGAATTAATGGACATGCTGCACCTCAGAAAATCCAAATCCCATCGAGCAACGCGCTCGAGAGACTTGAACCTCAGCACTGAAATAAATAGGACATGCTGGAGGGACAGATTCATAACCCAGAGGCTCCCTTCACTCTGGAATAAAATCCCAGTCCAGGTTAGGCAGAGTCCCTCATTGACTCTCTTCAAGAGGAATCTTGAGTGGATGGGAGATCGTAGGTTTACCCCGGGTATCACTTCTGTGTCACTGTTAGACAGAGGCACAGTATAATAACCTCAAAAAAGGGCATAGCAAAATAAATTTAAAATGGGTGGCAAAAGCCAAACACATTCTGGCTAGGCATATAAATGCCCTAGGGCAGATAACCTAGTATGAACCTATGAACCCATGAAAAGCTCACGCCCCCCCCCCCTTTGAACCTGTTGCGTCAGCAGACTTAATTCCTCTCTTGGAAAACAGCCTTGCTTCTTCTGGCCATCACTTCAGCTAGAAGAGTGTCTGAGCTACAAGCACGTATGGCTGTGGAACCCGTCATTATTTTCCATACTGATAGGGTTTTCCTCAGGACTAACCCTTACTTCACGCTTAAAGTGGTGTCCAGTGTGGCTCTCAACCAGTCCATCCATTTGCCAACTTTATTCTCTAATCCTCAAAATAAAGGGGAAAGGATCCTGCACTCCATGGACATGCACAGGCAGCTCAGATTCTACTTTGATATAGGACTAAGCCCTTCAGAAAATCTGACCAGTTAATAGTCAGCTTTGCAAAAGGGGCAGAGGGCAAGGCCATTTCAAAACAAACTATTTCCAAATGGATAGCACACTGCATCCATTTTTGCTACAAGCACCATGGGAAACCCGACCCACAGGGGGTCGGAACACATTCCACTAGGGCAACATCTACCTCTACAGCATTTCTCAGGGGAGTCCCTACCAGTGACATCCTGGAAGCTGCTACCTAGAGTTCAATACACACCTTCATCAAGCATTACCACCTGCCTATCTTTTCCAAATCCAGGTCCGGTTTCATAACAGCAGTCCTGCAAGGCATACTAGCCAGCCTCAACTCTTCTCGACTGCTTCCACCCTTCTTCAGCTTTGGAAATCCACCCAAGTGTGATGACTGCAACAGTGATTCTTCAGCTTTGGGAATCCACCCAAGTGTGATGACTGCAACAGTGAAACACGAAGAACATAGTACAGTTGTGTACACTTACCATAAATGTAGATGTTAGAGTGTATTCACTGTTGCAGTCCTGGTTTCCCTCTCTCCAGCCCCCTGATTCCCCCCCCCCCCAATCTATGGCCATTACTCATCCCTTTCAGGGGTATTGGTATTTACTTTTTACTAGTGGTGTTTTCCCCACCATAACCTAGCTTCCTATTTGGGGGGCTCCTGACATTTGGGACAAGAAAAACTAATGTAATGGTGTCAGCTGCCTGTTTTTATACCCCTGACGACCTGACGCCAGTCCTGGAGTGACAGCATCTGACGCAGAAATACTAAGTCTCTGGTGTTCAGGCTGACTGAGGGCTACCTGCAGGCAGATAATCCAAGTGTGATGACTGCAACAGTGAATACACTCGAACATCTACATTTATGAGAAAGTGTACACAACTGTACTTTCTCCACTCTGCTGAAATGAAGCCTGTGCTTAGGCTGTGGTTGAATAAGGGTGGTCAATGGCGAAGCTGAAGATGGTGCAGAATACAGCCTGGGATACTATCAGGTCCCATGGAAGCTGTGTTTTTTGCATTGGGTTATTAATTTATCACTACAGAATGTCTTATTTGCTGTTGTTAGTTCCTTTAAGTGGGTATTTGAGGTGCCATTTGTTCTGTGAAGAAATAGGTATTTCATGGCTTGAAAGGCTAGACCTAGATCTTCACAGAGGAGTCTGTAGACACTGACTTCAGAAAGAGGGCTGCCAGTGTCACAATAAGTAAGATTTTTGAGGTCATTTATCTTTTTTAGTTATGAATCTTTGAGATGTCTCAAGTTGAGTGATATGTTTAGACAAATAAATGCCCAAATGGTTCATTATTCTGAGTAGTGAATCTAATGAGATAAAAGTAAAGGGGAATTTATGGCTCCATGTTGTACAAAAAGCTCTGCCAAGCCTAATTCCATTTTCCACCAATGTTTTGACTTATTCATGCAGCTGTAAAAAATGTGTTTTGTAGCACATTCTTGTCTTTAAATGTTTTGCTCATTTATTATGTGATCCTTTACACCTGGATTGTGCCTGCAAATGGTCCATTGAGATTAGTGCACTACCTTTGTAAACAGAAAAAGTGCATGCTAACTTATCAACAGCAAATGGACATGGATATTTCAGCCTTCTTATGATCTCATCAGCACAGCATAAGTGGACTGTTTGGCTATACTTCAGAAACACGATATATGTAATGTGCACACAAACACACACGTGTATATGGACACCCATACCTACATATATGTATATATGTACACATATATTTATGTACACGTGTATATATGTATATATTATGTGTGTGTGTGTGTGTGTGTGTGTGTGAATTATTTAAGCAGTAACCAACGTGGTGTGGTATATTGAAGATTTACCCAGGGTTGGTGTGGTTTAATCACGAGGGTCGAAGCCCACAACCACATAGTTCGTTATTGCTATTATACAATGACAT